>NC_056737.1:1956682392-1956734892 GCF_019279795.1 Protopterus annectens
CACATACCAAGATTATCCCAACACAGACCCACAGTTGCCTGCTACAGCAAAAGCTATGGTTTGCATACAGCCTAACATGCTGCAAAGGAACTGAATGCTATGGACACATACACACAGCATTGCATATGCCATGGAACACACTGCCAATAGTCATCAAAAGGTGCACAACAGATGGTGCAACAGTGACAGTTTGAAGAAGTGGACATTGATACACATATGTTGGGAAAATCATCCCAGAAATGCCCAGGGAGGCAGACAGGAGCCATGCAGCAACAGTGAAGTGGTATCAGACATCTCTAGCAAGTGCTGGGTATGTACTACATGTGACAGCAGTCTTCTATGGACTCCACATGTCTTGGGTATAGGGTGTGTTTTGATGATGGCAGCTGTTCCTCACAACACACAATGGCCAGTTCTGGGTAAGGTCTGGACAACAATAACATCAACTTTTCAAAACGCATGTGTGGAAATGTGCGAAGTTGTTATGAGACCAGGGTTGAACTCTCGTTGTGTATAATTTGGTCATGTTAGTTTGGCACAGTAACAGCACTGCAGAAGAGCAGAACAGCACTACCCACACAGTGAAGCAGGGTGATGGCAGTGTCCTGCTTTGGGTTTGCTGTCCACCAGATTGAACTGGGGCTGAAGCCAATATGGATTGTGTTATGACAACTTCCAAACACCTGTCCCCTGTGGCTATGATCTGTCTGGTGTCTGCCACATAGCTGTGGATGGGGAGGTATCCCAACATTGCACACAACAATGGGTCACGCCCTACATCCAAATGAACAAAAGTATGGATTCACAAGAACACAATCAACAGTCTGCTTTGGCCAAGCCAGAAGCCACACCTACATATGAAAAACAGTCTGCGTGTTAACCTGACAAGTGCTGTGCACAGAGGATGGTCTTGTAATTGGACAGATTTGGAGTTGTTTGTCAAGGAAGAGTTTGCAAACATTGTCATGCTGAGATGTGCCATGCTGAGAAACACCACCTCAAGAGGACTGATTGCTGTACTGAGAGCAGCAGGTGCTTTTGCAAAGTATTGGTTTATGGGTGTGCACCTTCTGCAAGCCAGCTCTTCTAATACTAACATGTACGATATGCCAACCCTACCTGATGTGTATGTTTCTCATTTAGAATGAACAGGTTACATGTCATACAAAATGGTGTAAATCTCATGGTGATATTCATGTGGTCTCCTGTGATATGTCACAAAACCCTTGCATGTTAAGAGGGGTGTGTACACTTATTATATCCACTGTCGGTTTGTGAAGTTGTTTGAGGAAATGCCCTTGTTTTCACATACATGTATTGCAGGTTATGACAACTGGAAATCACAGTATGACATTAAACGTAGGGTCACCAATCCACTGGTCAAACCAGTAATGTACTAGACCAACACAGGAGGTATGTGCAGCAGACTGGGAGTATGACCCACATATCGAAATAGTTGTGAAAACTCTGTACAGTTTGTTGTTATGTTCCCTAGGTTTTTCCACAGTGATATACAGGTGAACAGCACTGATGTCTACATGGGTGTAGGGTGTTCTAGATGAATCAACACCTACTGAAGACACCCACACATCCCAGTGGTGTAAAGTAGTAGTAAAACTAAGTTGAAAGGTATGCACTGCATGATGTTGTGGGCCTATCTAGAGTGTATCTGTTGTGGTCTAGGTGTGTGTCATGACTGTCACCCTCTGCCTAATGTGAGGTCTGTGTAATGCCTGTGGGACACCGTGTGTGTGTGTGTGTGTGTGTGTGTGTGTGTGTGTGTGTGTGTGTGTGTGTGTGTGTGTGTGTGTGTGTGTGTGTGTGTGTGTGTGTGTGTGTGTGTGTGTGTGTGTGTGTGTGAATGTGTGAGAGTGTCTGAGAGTATGTCTATATGACAGAAAACTGTATAATGATGTTAGTAATGTACATATCTTGTCTTTTCCTCATAGGTGGGCATGGTGGTCCCAGTCCTTCCCACTATACAGGTGATGTTAGCTTGTTTGGTGACTCTGACCATGATGACAACCATAGTGGGGCACAGGTGGGGTTGTCATGGGCTGCAGCTGTGTCACCGGTTGGCATTCCACTTTTATCAACCCCATCCCTACACATAGTCACAATGCCCACACATTCCCCATCACCAGTGGACACAAGTGAAGGACAGCTGGGTACAGGCACAGGACATGCAAGTGTGGAGACTATGGCAAGTGAGCAGCCAGCCACTAGCCATAGCCAGACTTCTGATGAGGTCACACACAGGCAGACAGGCTGGGGTGGTCAAAGTAGGATTGTTGCCCGTCCAGCCCATGTAGCAAGTGCCAATGTGGCAGTTACCAGGCGCATGTTTCAGGCTGTAATGGATACGCAGGCATGTAATGAACGGAACACCAGACAACTGCACAGCATTGTGACAGACCATCTCCGTAGTGCTCAGGATTGTCTTCAAGACCTTGTTTCAGCCAGGTGTGAGGGCAGTGAGATCATGGATAGATGGTAAGGTGAGATCGGGGCACTCATCAGTCATGGAATATCTGTGCTTAAATGTTTGGCAGGGGAGAGGCAGCCGCCGCGTGGACATAGCTCAGCACCACAATCAGTTGGGGGTCCATGTGGCCATCCACCATCATACTCCCATAGTGGCAGTGACACTGGCAGTACTGAGGGTGGTGTGCTGTCCATGCCACAACATAGCATGACATGGGCACATGGTCCTGGCCAGTCCCAAAAGGGTCACGGTTTTAGCAGACATCAGTCACCATCGGGGGATAGTTCTGCCTTGGGCCATGGGCCTGGTGGTGCCAGTCTGACCCGTGCCAGGTCCAGTTCCTGTGTCCATGGCCGGAGATGGTGAACTGTACACCCTGCCATTAATGGCCCACAGCTGTCCACAAAACATCAGTGTAGGGCAGCCACATGGTGTGTCACTGTGTGCAGCCATGCACAAAAACACATATCACAATCAGGAAAGAGATCACCTCCACACACATGCACTAAACATGCATTGGCCATATCATTCCCACACCCCAAACATACACCCATAATGTCAACCAAATGGCACAGCCTAGGCTCTGGCAACACCCTATACATATGATGAAAGCTGTGCCAGATCCCTGCCATCCACACTATCAATGCAGGGACATGCAACTATGTGTCTGATGCACAGGGTCACCATACTGAATTGTAGCTAGGTAATGTTGTGTAAGGTGCTGTCATCTGGCATGGATAAGGGGTACACCTCTGAGTGTGTGTACAGTTTTGGCCATTGTGCATTCTTGCCATTAGTAATGCTGAGTGAATGTGTTCTCACAGTCTGTATTCTGTTTGTGTCCTAGGTATCTGTGTGTCACCAGGATGTGGGCCTGCAGGAATCCAAGGGTATGGCAGTGTGATAATACATCAATCATGTCATTGGCAAGGTGCAGTTCTATTTGCTCAGATTTCCAAGGTCAGTGTAACAGTGAATGCATATGCTTCATAGCTTATAGTGCTAAGTCTTGTATACAGGTATATGGTGATTGACATATTCTGTTGAACAGTAGAGAATGGTTAGTGTAGTGGGTTGAACACACCTACATTTGGTGATAATCACACCCCCAGGGGATACTCCATCAATCAAACATACAGAGATTTCTATTCACACACACACACACACACACACACACACACACACACACACACACACACACACACACACACACACACACACACACACACACACACACACACACACACACACACACACACACACACACACACACACACACAACTCCCAGTACTGGGATCCATAAGTACACAGAGTCATATGTGTGGTCGACGTGAAGATTCATGAAAGCTGTACAAATGCTTATAAGTGCCTTAATTACTCTGTATCCAACAGCCCTTGTTCTGACAAGCAACAAAATAATCAGCTCTTACATGGCTTGAACATAGGACCATGCACACCATAGCCACAGCAACTTATCACTAAGCCAACTGAGTGGTAGATACATCTGATGTTTATTCAAAAATATCATGCAGCACAGTCATTGAACATTGGGGAAAATGTATAGATATACATATATATATGCATATATATATATATATATATATATATATAGAGAGAGAGAGAGAGAGAGACATATATGTATATATATATATATATATATATATATATATATATATATATATATATATATATATATATATTTACACACACACACACTGTTGGACATTGGATCCACACTCTAAATGAGGGTAGAGGGGCCCAAATTAGGGACCTCTTTCAATTATTGCCCATATTCCTTCCTCCTGAACAGGACTGTTCTGCCTTGCAACAAAATAATAAGGCCTGTCAAAGTCTTGAACCCAGGGCCCTGTAAACTACAATCAAAGCAATGTACCATTGCATTACTTGAGCCATATAACATAGTGATGACATTCCAAACTTATCACTTAGTACAGTCATTTAACAGTAGGGAAAGTAGTCTGTGGAATCAGTCAGGTACTCTATACATACATGTATACATGTATGACGATGCATATATGTGGACAAATCTATACATAATACATACATACATACATATATATCTATAGATATATATATATATATATATATATATATATATATATATATATATATATATATATATATCTAGAGAGATAGAGAGAGAGAGAGAGATACATCCATATGTATATCCACATAATGCATAGATACATATATATAGAAAGGTGAATGCATATATATATATATATATATATATATATATATATATATATATATATATATACATAAATATAGGACAACTACAAACTACAAACACATGCAATCTGAGGGTCATGCTGCTGCACACTAGATGTCTACATATGTAAATGTGCTGGACTTATTCCTTAAAATGTGGAACTATGACATCTGTGCTCTAACACAGACTTGGTTAAGGGCAGCATGAAGCACCCCTGCACTACCAGCCTATTACCCATTCCACATCTCTTGGCTGCAGAACTGTGACTGAAGCTACAAAGGTGGTGGTGTTTCCATATTCATTAAGGAGGCACACATCTCCTGACTGTTGACCAACTTAGGCATTACAGATCCTGCAAGCATAGCTAACACTGGGTAGGACAGTGGTTCAGGTCGTATCCTGCCATAGGTCCCCAAACATATCCCAACACTCACACTCCTACCCATAGTATTATTCTAAGCATACTATTCTCATGTATTAAACAAATCCAAAGAGAAAATATTGTAGTTCTACCCATGTATACCCAGGGGTCACATACAGTATACACACACCCCTTGCAACTGTAATGACAACACATAAAAGCATGTTATGTACAGGAAATGAAATAAATTTATTAAAAGATGACATTACTCTGCTATTTTCTCAGACTGGAATGTGATCACTGGTTACCAGGGCTGAGCTATGCTTAGCAGGTGTAAGCATTGCTTAAATGTAAATGCTAAGCAGATTTGTGCACTGGTAAACTAAGCCTACAAGATGTAAGCACCTATTCGTATAACCATATGTTAGCAGAGCTTAGCTTCATGCAAACCCATGTAAACTCACTTAAAGCCACTTTAAAGTGCCTTAATCACCCTGTCTCCATCAGCACTGGTTCTACCCAGCAAAAAAAAAAAAAATAGTCCATGCAGGTCTTGTACCCAGCACCCTGTACACTATAATCACAGCAGGTAACCATTAAGGCATATGAGCTGTGAGGATGTCTGTTGGTTTTTCAAATATATCATTCAGTACACATACTGAATAGCAGTAAACAACTGCTTTGACTACTACAATTGTTAAGTACTTATAAGTGAAAATAGTGTTGAATCAGTCATGTTCTTATATGTAAATATGCACATTTTAGATTGATGTGGTGGGACACATCTGAGAAGATATATCCAACACTAATGTTTACACAAAAAAAAGTATATACATACATATATATATATATATATATATATATATATATATATATATACATACATACACACACACATATATATATATATATATATATATATATATAGAGAGAGAGAAAGAGAGATTCATACAAACACCCACACACACACACACACACACACACACACACACACACACACACACACACACACATATATATATATATATATATATATATATATATATATATATATATATATATATATATATATATATATATAGGCATATATTTCCATATTGGTAATAACAATATTAACTAATTATACAATTATATAGGTAATCTCCATGGTATCCCGAAGTCTCAAAACAACCCACTGAAGTGTAGTGGGTCTAAAAACAAAACAGTGTAAGAAACTTCTCTATGTGGAAGATTTTCAGGCCATATATTTCTAGTTAATCACTATATATTAATCAGATCAGACAATAGTAGAAGAAGTAGCGAACGTAAACCCGTCAAGTCAAAAAGTAATAATAGAAAATATATAATTGTACAGTATTACAAAGTATTCGAAAGTAATCCAAGCAAGGCAGGCCATCTGTTTCCAGTCGAAAATCCTTTATTAAGTACACAGACAAGCGATCCAAGTAAAACAAAAATAGAGTAATAATTTCCTCACAAGCTTTCTAAATATATATATACTTTTTATCAGGCATGGGAGTGGTTTATTGTGCTGTAAGACAAAGTGTTATTGGTACACATGTTAAATTCACATCCTTTCCCCCATCAGTGTGACATTCGAGCTGGTCCTGCCCTACCTAGTAGCTGTCATAATAATATATAGCCCTAATGTACTTTAATGGTACATCTTATTTAACCAAATTATTAAGTAGAATATTAAGTCTGTGATTTTATCCAAGGCAATATACTACATGGCTGGAAATATATCAACCTTAGTTCATTTTGTGATCAAAAATTATATATAAATATATGCATATACATTTTGCATGTAAAAATCAGTTTCTATTTTCATAACCTATTGTTAACAAAGATCGCTTTCGTCCTTCTAGACTTCTTCAGGTCTGTGTACAAGAACCCTAAAAACCTATATAATTGTATAATTAGTTAGTATTGTTATTACCATCATTTTGAATAAAGTGGAAAAAAGAGAACCAGAAAAAAATATATATAAAAATAAGACAAAATGTATGTATGATGATGGAAACAAAATATACACTTATATATCAAATGATTTAAAATGGTATTTAAAACTAATTTGTAGAAAAAAAATAATAAAATAAAATACAATTAGTCATGTAAACAATATGGCAATTTTTTAAGTTCCAGTGCACTTTTAATTGAACAGTAGTAGTTTAGTCCAGGCTTTCTAAAAGAGTTCAGCTTTAATTGCCACATGAGTTCATGTTTCTCCAGAATATTCGGGATGTCTCCTTCAAGATTACCCATGTCTATGTGATCCAGGATCTGGAACTTAAAACCTGTGTGTCTTTTATGAAGAGAAAGGTGTTTGGCTAGTGCATTATTTTTACATCCAGAGCGGATTTCTGACAGATGACAAGAAATACTTCGCTTGAGTTTATGTACAGTCTTGCCCACATAGAATGCATCACATTCATTGCACTGTGCCCTGTAAATTACTTTTTTAGTGTTACAGTCACCCCCTGCACTAGTTTTAATGATTTTCTTTAAATAGGGGCAATAAAAACTATCACCTTGCTGTATAAATATACAAAATGTACAATTAGTTTCACATCTTTTAGTGCTTTTCTCACATGGTCTAGGTTTAAATTCAACAAAACTTCTAATATTCCTGGCCTTCCTATAAACAAATGATGGGGCTTCACCTAAGATGTTAATCAGAAAAGGGTTTCCTGTTACAATGTCCCAGTTTTCTTCAATAACATTTTTGATACTGTGATAATCCAAAGTGTATGTCAGGATGCAGCTATTTTTGCATTTGTTATTCTCTGTGGAATTACTTAACATTTTTCTACTGGGGAGGTTGAGTGAAGGTGCTTCAGTCCTTTTCAGTTCTATAATGGGTTCCAGGATGTTATTTAACATCTGACTTTCATAGCTTCTCACTAGAAAATCATTCTCTAAGTTGTTCAGGTTTCTCAAAAATGGTTCCATCGCTGTGGTAATTCGAGCTAATCTGTAGCCTTGGGATTTCACTACATTATACTTGGTTTTTGTAGGATGTAGACTTTTACTGTGGAGTAATAAGTTAACCTTCATTGGTTTTCTGAATAGATCAGTGGTGATTATGTTATTGCTGGTGTCCTTGGAAATCTGCATATCTAAGAAAGTGGTTGAAGTACAGCTATGGGAAGAGGTAAACTTCAGGAAGGGGGTTGTTTGATTGAGGTAAGTGATAAAATCTCCAAGCTGCAAGGTGTCACTACAACCCACCGAGATTCCAGAAATCAGAGGAGGAATTCCAGAGGTCTCATACTCTATCTACAAACTCCCAGGGAGACAGGAGAACCAAACAGTGGACAGGGGTGAGGGAAATACAATACCTAGGCAATCCCGATTGGAACCCCTACTACAACTCAGGTCCCAGGCTCAGACAGAGGAAACAGCCACAATAACTGGTACAATATCCACAACAACAGGTACCACAATAACAGGTGCTCCAGTTATCTGGAACCACTCTGTTAAAGCACTGACTAAAGAGGAAAAAAGTGTGTTGTCCAAAGGACTTACTTTTGTACCAAGCTGCAGGAGTGAGGTTGCTCAAGTACTGATAGACCTTAAAATGTTTGTGAGGAAGCTCAACTGAAGGGTACAGTTTCATGGCAAAAGTAATGACACTGAAAATAAGCCTATTGATGAAACTATAAAAAGGCCTAGCAGCTATTGTCCACCACTACATCAAACACTAGCTGCTTTCGAAGTGAAATATGAGACGGATATCAAAAAACTGCTTAAAAAACCTCCTAAGAAAAAACTTTATAACTTAACATAGGGAGAAAGAAAAGCATTGCTTGAGCTAGGCAATGACAAATCCAGGTGTGTAATGAAGGCCGACAAGGGAGGAGGTATGCTTGTGACTGATACCACTAGCTACAACCAAAAGATAGAGAGCATGCTGCAGGATAACAGATTTTATGAGTTATTTACCATGGATGACATAAAAAGAGCATATGATTTATGGAACACTAATCTCACCACATTATGGGAAGAAAAACGTATCACTGAAAATCTTTATAATTATTTATGGAGCCCATGCCAACGTTTACCTTACTTTTTTGGAATACCAAAGCCACACAAGAACAGAGAAGATCCACCTTATAGACTGATGGTAGCAAGTGGAGGTTCCCTTACTGAAGCCACAGCCATTTACCTTGATTACTTGCTGAAACCTCTAGCAGAAAAGAATAAGTCATACATAAGAGATTCAATGGATTTTTTGAAGAAAATAAAAAACATTACAGTGGAAGCTGACAGTATTTTGATAACTATTGATGTGGAATCCTTGTACACAGTGCTCCCTCGCAATTACTGTATAACAGCAGCTATGGAGTCTTTTAAGAAACATAATCAGGCTACACAGGCACAACTGCAAAAGTTAAGCAAGCTCATTAATCTTGTACTGGACTACAATTTCTTTACTTTCAATGGCAAACACTACAAACAAAAAACTGGTATAGCAATGGGGGCTGCCATGGCTCCCAGCATAGTTAACATAGCCCTGGGCAAGTGGGAGGAGGACTTTGAGTTAAACAACACAGACTACATGCAGCATATCACATGCTATTTACGTTTTATTGACGATGTCTTTATTGTGTGGGAAGGTGATACCTTGTAGCTTGGAGATTTTATCACTTACCTCAATCAAACAACCCCCTTCCTGAAGTTTACCTCTTCCCATAGCTGTACTTCAACCACTTTCTTAGATATGCAGATTTCCAAGGACACCAGCAATAACAGAATCACCACTGATCTATTCAGAAAACCAATGAGGGTTAACTTATTACTCCACAGTAAAAGTCTACATCCTACAAAAACCAAGTATAATGTAGTGAAATCCCAAGGCTATAGATTAGCTCGAATTACCACAGAGATGGAACCATTTTTGAGAAACCTGAACAACTTAGAGAATGATTTTCTAGTGAGAGGCTATGAAAGTCAGATGTTAAAAAACATCCTGGAACCCATTATAGAACTGAAAAGGACTGAAGCACTTTCACTCAACCTCCCCAGTAGTAAAATGTTAAGTAATTCCACAGAGAATAACAAATGCAAAAATAGCTGCATCCTGACATACACTTTGGATTATCACAGTATCAAAAATATTATTGAAGAAAACTGGGAAATTGTCACAGGAAACCCTTTTCTGATTAACATCTTAGGTGAAGCCCCATCATTTGTTTATAGGAAGGCCAGGAATATTAGAAGTTTTGTTGAATTTAAACCTAGACCATATGAGAAAAGCACTAAAAGATGTGAAACTAATTGTACATGTTGTATATTTATACAGTAAGGTGATAGTTTTTATTGCCCTTATTTAAAGAAGATCATTAAAACCAGTGCCGGGGGTGACTGTAACACTAAAAAAGTAATTTACAGGGCACAGTGCAATGAATGTGATGCATTCTATGTGGGCAAGACTGTAAATAAACTCAAGCAAATGATTTCTTGTCATCTGTCAGAAATCCGCTCTGGATGTAAAAATAATGCACTAGCCAAACACCTTTCTCTTCATAAAAGACACACAGGTTTTAAGTTCCAGATCCTGGATCACATAGACATGGGTGATCTTGAAGGAGACATCCCGAATATTCTGGAGAAACATGAACTCATGTGGCAATTAAAGCTGGACTCTTTTAGAAAGCCTGGACTAAACTACTACTGTTCAATTAAAAGTGCACTGGAACTTAAAAAATTGCCACATTGTTTACATGACTATTTGTATTTTATTTTATTATTTTTTTCTACAAATTGGTTTTAAATACCATTTTAAATAATTTGATATTTAAGTGTATATTTTGTTTCCATCATCATACATACATTTTGTCTTATTTTTATATATTTTTTTTTCTAGTTCTCTTTTTTCCACTTTATTCAAAATGATGGTAATAACAATATTAACTAATTATACAATTATATAGGTTTTAAGGGTTCTTGTACACAGACCTGAAAAAGTCTAGAAGGACGAAAGCGATCTTTGTTAACAATAGGTTATGAAAATAGAAACTGATTTTTACATGCAAAATGTATATGCATATATTTATATATAATTTTTGATCACAAAATGAACTAAGGTTGATATATTTCCAGCCATGTAGTATATTGCCTTGGATAAAATCACAGACTTAATAATCTACTTAATAATTTGGTTAAATAAGATGTACCATTAAAGTACATTAGGGCTATATATTATTATGACAGCTACTAGGTAGGGCAGGACCAGCTCGAATGTCACACTGATGGGGGAAGGGATGTGAATTTAACATGTGTACCAATAACACTTTGTCTTACAGCACAATAAACCACTCCCATGCCTGATAAAAAGTATATATATATATTTAGAAAGCTTGTGAGGAAATTATTACTTTATTTTTGTTTTACTTGGATAGCTTGTCTGTGTACTTAATAAAGGATTTTCGACTGGAAACAGATGGCCTGCCTTGCTTGGATTACTTTCGAATACTTAGTAATGCTGTAGAATTATATATTTTCTATTATTACTTTTTCACTTGACGGGTTTACGTTTGCTACTTCTACTACTATTGTCTGATCTGATTAATATACAGTGATTAACTAGAAATATATGGACTGAAAATCTTCCACACAGAGTAGTTTCTTACACTGTTTTATATATAACATATGCACATGACATGTAATGGAGTCATACCTCAGCACCATAACTCTCAACCTCTTAGTGCAAGGGAACTTAATGTATGTATTGCAGTTATAAATGTAGGATGTTGCTACAGTGGCAAGGGTTGTGTCAACATACATGTTGTGAAGGAAGGCTCTTATGAAACTTACATGTATGCCATCAGTTACTGACAGGCATCATAAAATCATGATAGTGAAGTACCACACAAATCACAGTAATGATAATGTGGAATACAGAAGAAATATGAGCAATAAACATGGACAGTCTGAAACAATCTGGTCAGCCAGGAGGTATACACAGAACTCCTTAGTGCAAAAATGTGGAACAAACCTGAGAAAGGGGATGTTTACAGCCATGAAAATGGGAATATATCACACATACTGGACTAGATACATTCACACAGTTGATGCATTCACACTCTCCTGTCTGTCCTAATATGTTTTAACTGGAGGAGCAGAGGTCCCAAGCCACATACTTCCCACTAATTAGTGACATACATCTTCACAGCAGCCCACTGCTTTGTCAGAAATGCACAACATGTATGGTAGCCAGGCAGCAGTACATCTGACAAATATCTGGACATAACATCACACTAGGGTAAATACACTGAGCTGATAGGCATGTCACCAAGTACTGTCTATACTACAGGCAGACTGCCACAACACTAACCCAATTTACCTGTGGGGGAATACACATGTAATTGCAACTATAGCAGGCACTACAGGCATGTAACAGCACAGAATAACAGACACTAGGGTGAAAGTGCATACCCACAACCATTCTCAACACAGTCATAGTCACATAATGGTAAGCCTAAGTAATAGTATAGTATATGGACTGTGTGAACAACAGTCATCATAATGTTTGCCACTCACACACTAACCCTACATATATATTGACCCAATTCACAGTGTAGTCTGATGCCTGACTGTGGTGTGGGACATATCTCAGTCTGGCCCTACAAACATATAGGGTGATAGGGCATCAGAAACTGGAGCAGCATGCAATGTCAGATAGAACAAGACCAAGAACAGTGATATCTACCCCAGCCTGTACACAGGCCAAATAATATAATCACAATACACGACTACATAATACAGACACTCTGTCAACAATCACCATAAGTACACAGACCTCACTACTGTACAGACTACAACAGAATGTCCAGGTCTTGTCCTCAGATATTAAGCCTCCTATACATTACATGTCTGGCAGTCTGATATATTACTGGTTTGAAATAAGGAATTATGTCAGTAAATAATGGTATACCGTACATATCCGCCTCTTACTGCATGACATATGAACAAAGAGTGACAGAGTTGGGGGACAGAGGCAGAAACACAGGGCCAATATTGACATATTGCAATTATAAACTGAGAACATTGCTGGTGTAACAGGGTTTGTTGTGAAATATCTCTTCTAAGGGATATGAAGTCAGTAACCCACAAGGATGTTACCATTTACTAACTACAATCATCAGAATATGCTTCTGCATTTATAAAGACAGAAAATGTGTGAGTGACACACCAAATCTAAGACTCCAAACTCTGGCCAGTCTGCAAATAGCCCTACAGGTGAGACTTTTCTCAACCACATAACATTGTCATGCCAGACTTTAAATCATGCAGAACAGCCATATCCACACAAACACTGTTAAACCAACTTTACTTCAAATGTAGAACAGCAATACTTGCATTCTGTCCCCATGTCTGGAACCTCCCCCTCCCGTTTGTTGGTCCGTCTCCACAGTGTTTGTTGTAAGAGGTATTTCCAACTACCCTTTGTGATGCTGTTTGTCACACACCCACATGAAGTCCTGCTCACATTGAAAGAGAAGAGCCAACACCCACTTGCAGTGCTTACTTATAGGAGTGTGTTTCCATGCAATTGGCTATAGGAATGATACCACAGCTGTTCCACATGTAATTACCAGATGGAGGATTCAAATTTGTGCACAGGCTATCATCTGATCATGAGCATTACATACCAATGTCAAGCTCCTGCCTATTCAAAACGGATGCATTTTTCCACATCTGCCTGAGAGGGTGAGAGAGAGAGGTAGACAGAGGGAAAGAAAGAAAGGATGAGAGAAAGAGCCAAGCATGTTTGTGTATAATCTGTGAGTGGAGAGGATTGTTGGGTATTGTAATGGTTGCCTATATATACATTTATGGCTGTGGATTGTCTATAACCTCTACAGTGTTTGACAACTGTTGACCTTGTAATGTGACTTTGGGATATATGGGTCCTCAATATGAAAATGTAGCAAAAGCCACACTGCAGTGGATCCTGTTATTACACAGTCACACACACAAACACACTCACTTGCCTGTACAGTGTTTCAAACCCCTACCTAGCTATGTATTAGTAATATAGTGTTACGCAGTTATTGCATGCATCATGGAGTTTATATGTTAGAGAGCTGTCCAAAGGTATCTTTGAAGGTGAGTGACATCTGCTGCAGTGCTAAAAGAGGGGAGAGGGTAATGTAGGAAGTGTGAATGACCACAAAATCAGGTGTTAACAAAGATACACACATTATCACAGTTGCCAGAACCAAAATTAGAACTCCTACCTAATTAGTTTGTTACTGTATGGTATTACGCAGTTATTGCAAGCACCACAGAGCATATATGTTGAAAAAATGTCCAAAGGTATCTTTGAAAGTGAGTGACATCAGCTGTAGTGCTAAAGCAAGGGAGAAGGAAGTGTAGGAAGTGTGAATGACCACAAAATCAGGTATCAACAAAGACACACACACTCTCACACACAAATTATCACAGTTGCCAGGACCAGGAATAGAACTCCTACCTAATTAATTTGCTACACTACAGTATTACATAGTTATTGTGAGCACCATGGAGTTTATAGGGCTAAGAATTGACCAACGGGTTTTTCAAGGTGACTGACATCAGCAGGCAAGCTAAAGTAGGCCAATGGCAGGTGTAGTTGTGTGAATGGCCTCAAAACCATTCATCTTCATACACACACATAATCACAGTTGCCAGGATCAGGATTAGAACTCCTACCTAATTAGTTTGATACACTACTGTACTATACAGTTATCGCAAGTGCCATAGAGCTTATAGGACTGCGACTTGGCCAAAGGGTTATTTCAAGGTGGCTGACATCAGCAGGCATGCTAAAGTAGGCCAGTGGTAGGTGTAGTGTGAATGGCCTCCAAATCATTCATCTCCACACACACACACACACACACACACACACACACACACACACACACACACACACACACACACACACACATTATTACAGTTGCCAGGACCAGTATTAGAACTCTTACCTAACTAGATTGCTACACTACAGTACTACACAGTTATCGTAAGCACCATGGACCTTATGGGGCTGAGATTTCACCAAAGGGTTATTTCAAGGTGACTGACATCAGCAGGTGTGCCAAAGTAGGCCAATGACAAGTGTAGTTGTGTGAATGGCCTCAAAATCATTCATTTCCGCTTGTGCGCGCGCACACACACACACACACACACACACACACACACACACACACACACACACACACACACACACACACACACACACACTATCACAGTTGCCAGGACCAGGATTAAAAGTCCTAACTAATCAGTTTGTTACACTACAGTAGTATGCAGTTATCGCAAGTGCCATGGAGCTTACAGAGTTAAGACTTGGCCAAAGGGTTATTTCAAGGTGACTGACATCAGCAGGCATGCTAAAGTAGGCCAATGGCAGGTGTAGTTGTGTGAATGGCCCCAAAATCATTCATCTCCACACACACACACATTATTATAGTTGACAGATCCAGGATTAAAACTCCTACCTGTCTAGTTTGCTACACTACAGTATTACACAATTATCACAAGCACCACAGAGCTTATATGGCTGAGAATTGACCAATTGTTTATTTCCAGGTGACTGACATCAGCAGGAGTGCTAACATGGACAATGAGAAGTGCAGTGTGTGTGAATGGGCCATAAATCATTCCTCTGGAAACACACACACACCCACTCAGTCACACACAAATTTACATTTGACAGGACTGAGTAAACAAATGCTACATGAATACTGATTTGTACTATAATTTTACACAGTTTTCACAAGCACCACAGACACTATAGGGCTGAAGGCTACCAAAAGTAATTTGTACAGTGATTAACATCAGCACATCATGCAATATCGGCCAATTTGGATGTGTAGTGGGTGGGACAGGCCTCATAATGGAATTCTCTCTGTCACTGTCTGTCTCTCTCTCTTCCCCACATCTCTGTGTAAGTATGTTCATAAAAACAGAAGAGCGTTGCACCACAAATGCTAAGACCAGGCTGAAACCTCAAACCGAAACTTCACAGTGCATTGTTCATGAATGTATAGAACAAAAGAGTGTTGCACCACAAATGCTAAAGCCAAGCTGAAACTGCAAACTGAAACTTCACAGTGCATTGTTCACGAAAAAGTATAAAATGTAAAAAAGAGACCCCTTCTTGTAAAAACAGATGGACAAGCGCTTTCAGCTATTCAAGCCTTCTTCAGATCCGGGTTGTGCAGGGACATAGGCATTCTCTCATTACTTCATAACTGTGCCTTTTGTCGTCTGCCAGTGATTGGCCAGACTACATCAGTATTCCATACTACATGGACAACTAATGTGCTACTAACCTGTCTGTACAATTCCAATGCTATGTGCAGCTGACAGTAAAATTGTATGCACTCTGCCTAGGGTACTTCCATTTGTGTACTGTGTGTATGTATGGGCCCACATTCATGGCATGTCCATCTTTCAGATGATGACAGATATTGACATCTGGAGAGTGAGTATGGATGACTGCTGACATGGGAATTGCTGAGAAGCATTGTATTTGGCACAGCAGTTGTCAGAACATGGCCCTGTCAACCACAGTACTGCTGATAGGCCACTGAGACATAACCCTCCATGCCTACATGCTGACTACTTCCAGACAATATTGGACACACAGCAACCTAGCATGCAGACCCCTGCATATTGTAAACATGCAACAATCTATCCTGTAGATTGGGCCAGGTCAGGTAATCTGTGTTCCACTTATACTACTCCTCAGACCTACGTTACTGCATTTCTACATAGGATTGTGGGGGGGGGGGGGCACACCTGACAACTTTAAACTGAGCTATGACTGTACTAGTATGTCAGGTACTCGGTTGACTTCCACATCATTTTGTATTCTGACCTATCATGCAGACATATGGCATATAAGTGGAGTACATACCTTAGGTTTTATTGACCTATATTTCAGTTTCAGACATCTTTCCCTTCAGAACTAACGTACAACTGCCAGACCTGTTACAGTCCATCTGTGTAGGTCTAGAGGGGGGCTGTTCATCATTGTCATCAATTGGAGGCCTTAGCTCAGCCTTTCTTTATGGTCATCTGCACCTGTCCTGCTGGCTGAGGCTGATGGGTGGGTACATGAGCCTCACTGACATGCATGTGTGTGTCCAATGGACACACATTTGGGCCACCACATGTACAGCAGTGGGATTTGTCACCCTGTCTAGTACTGCCTAGTATGTTGACACCAGTATTTGTTATGGATTTCATACTGCCCATATAGGTGCCCACTATCTGCTGCCATCCCATTCAGCCACCCAATTACCTTGCATGCTCACATCCATACCCATGACTATGCTGGCTGCTTTAACTGATAGTGTACTGGCTGCTTCAGAATGTAACTAACTAGATTATCCTTTCTTTAGGTTCTCTGCCCAATATTTCCACTGAAAGGACTTGCTTCCATCAGAAAACCTATGCCTGTTCAGCGAACACACTCGGAAAGCTAAGACTGCCTGCCCAATTACTTTTGAATCATTTTAAGGTCATTATTGGCATTTTTTTCTCCTATGTGCTTTATCAAAGTCTAACTGGGTCTAAACACATTATAAAATAACCCCAGCTACCTCTATAACTGGAACCTTACTTATAAACTGTTTTTATGCCCCACATTTAAAGCCCTCTCTATTATTGTACCTGACAAGGAAAGTATGCTTATTAGCTTTAAAAGGACTTGGCGTACTCCATAATTGTATGCTGTGCTGAAAAGCTTTACCTGCATAATTTACTATTGTGAGCAGTTAATTCTAAGTGGCTTACAATGTTGAAAATGCTAATTTCTATGTGTTTAAAACATTAAGTGACTAAAGCCACACATAAACTAACCCAAAAAGAACTAAAACATTGCTATTTAAAATTAAGAGGCAAACACCAGTATAAAGTTACCTGCCTGGAAGAAGCTAACCTTAGGAACAGTGTTAGCCCCGCTCTGCTCACCCTCACTTTGCGCTCCCCACCCCCAATTCCCACCCATCCCAGTACAGCTAACTTTATTACACCAAACCCCTCCCTTTATTCATACACCCAATCACAACCTCCTATCACTTACTCCACCTTTCTGCATAATCACCAATCCCTCCCTTAATACACTTTAATCCCTCACTTTATTGTTCCTCTTTATCTGATATGCTAATAGTTTAATACACAACCACTTGCTTACTAATAAATTTAACACTCTGTTTATTCACTGTCTTAAATATAACAATGATAACATCCAAATCTTTCTCATCCCTCTACCTATTTATAATGCTCTATGTACCATATCCCTTTACAGCATACAAACACGAACACTACTCAGACCTTATATGCCCAAAATCCCAAACCTCCACTACTCTTGCTTTTAAGAGACCAGACCATTTTAACTACACACCCTCTATCCTAGCCATCCCCCCAAATACCATAACCCCCTCCGACCTAGCTATATCAGCCAAAAATCTAGGCAATATCTAAGGCTTATCAGTAAAATACTGAAACTGATAACCCAGCTAAGCTCCAACCTAACTAAAGATGGTGATATCCATCCTAAACCTGGCCCATCCACACCAGAGATTTCCCACCTAAAACCTAACAACACTACACCTCTGTACACTGGTTTTAAGGTAAATAATCCTGCCCACTATTCTTTGCTAGATAAGTATGCAAACTCCTTTCTAGCCTGCCATTTTAACATTCAAAGCCTAAATAATAAAATCCACTACCTCCATGCACTGTTAGCTGACCAAGCCCTAGATATTCTCTGTCTTGACGAAACCTGGTTAAAACCAGCAACTAAAGTCACTGAAATAACTCCCTCAGGTTATAACATCCTTAGGATAGACAGGAAGTCCAAGAAAGGTGGTGGGGTGGCTGTATTATTTAAGTCCAACCTCACAGTCACTAGTGACACCCAACAGCCTCCACAGGTAAACAACTCTGAAATTCTCATCACTAAACTGCAAATAAATAAAAACAAAAGTAGATATATTGTTTGCATCTATATTCCCCCTGGAAATAATGTTAGCACCATAGAACATATATTACACTGGCTAGCCTGCAACTATCCCCAAGAAACCATTATCTTATGTGACTTTAGCATCAACTGGAACACTTGTTTTTCCGAGGGCCCTAGCAACCACTTAAATCTCCATGGGTTTACTCAAACCATATCCTCCCCCACTAGGTATAGCAAAAATAAAGACAAAGGTAGTATCCTAGATTGGATCCTGATTAGTGGTGACCCACAGATGCACCATGCAGGCACACTACCTGATGACCTCAGTGATCATTGCCTCACCTACATTATCAAATTCAAAGCTGAGTTCACCCATCAACACACCTACAAGGTGACAAGAAACAGAAAAAACTTTAACGTAGATAACTTTCTACAAGAACAAAAAGCTGTCAACTGGTCTGAATGTAAAAGACTGTCACTAGATGAGGCTGTGACCTTGTTTAACAATAAATTCCTCAATATCCTTAACCCCCATGCCCCTATTTGCACCATCCGTGCCAAAACTCGAATTGCTCCATGGTTACCTAAACTTACAAAATCCAAAATGTCCAATAGGGATAAGGCCTGGTCCACTTGGTATAATACTAGAGACCCTATAGATCTAATCAGATACTGTAAAATAAGGAATGACACTAAAACATCTATCACAGCAGACAAAAAACACTACTACACCCACCTACAACAAAAGCATCAAAATAAACCTCAAAAGTTCTGGGCTGGAATAAATAACCTCCTCCATCCAGGTTTTACTGACACTCCCACCCCATCAGTTGCTCTCGACAAAACACTAGTGGCTACTGCAAACACATTTAATAGCTTCTTTACAGAAACTATCCAGGCACTAACCACCCAACTAATGACTACCAAGCCTAGCCAACCTCACCTAGTCCTCCAGCCACACCGAAAATAACAAATCAGATAGCTCAAAGCCTCCTGTTACCCACTTCTCCTTTAGCTTCCAAGCTATCTCTGCTACCCTCATACGAACCCTTCTAAAAAAACATAAACCCACTTCCTGAGCAGCAGATCACCTCCCAGCTGAATTCCTGAAACTAGCTGCTGATGACATCGCTATCCCAGTCTCTACCCTCATTAATAGATCCACATCCAAGGCAACCATTCCATCCATCTGGAAAATTTCACATGTAATACCCCTACATAAAGGAGGTAGTTCCACAGAATTGTCCAACTATAGGCCCTTAGCCATTCTCTCACCTGTAGTAAAACTTCTGGAAAAGTGTGTCCACCTACAACTTATGGACTACCTCAACCACAATAAACTTCACAGAGTCCCAGCACAGTTTCTGACCACACCATAGCACCACATCATCCCTCTTATCATTCACCAACATCATCAGTCTTAATCGCAACAACAACATGCTATCATCTGCTCTCTTTCTGGAACTCTCTAAGGCCTTTGATATGGTCAATCATCATCTTCTGCTTAGTACCTTGAAAGCTGTCTTCCTGGATCATCACTCTCGACAATGGTTTCAGTCCTATCTATGGGGTAGACAGCAGGCTGTCTTATGGCAGGACAAACTGTCATCACATCTCCCAGGCACCTTAGGAGTCCCTCAGGGCTCTATTCTTGGTCCCCTCTTCTTCTATATCTTCATAAATTACCTTCATACTGCTATCCCAAAGGCATAATGTATTCAATATGCCAACGATTCCACGTTGATTTGCTCTTCCACCTCACCAGCCAGTCTGATTACCCTAACCCAGAATACTTTTAACAGTATAGAAAACTGGCTAACTGATTGACAACTTCTCTTGAATCCCAACAAAACCAAGCTGCTGCTTTTCTCTCCCACCTCTAGATCCCCTGTTCCATTATTTACTATTAAGTCTAAATATGGTGCAATCATCTCTCCCAATAACCAAACTAAGCTCCTTGGAGTAATTATAGATACTATCCTCAAATTTGATGCACACATTGACCATACGATTAAGGCCATCAACAAAAAAATAGGATCCCTCTGTAAGGTCAAACCTTTTCTAACCCCTTATGCTAGGTGTGCTATTGCCCAAACCATTCTCCTCTCCACTCTCCTATATGCCTCACCAATATTTTCAAACCTCTCTAAAGCTAACCTCGGCAAACTATCTTCCTGTTACTACCATATAGCTAGATTCACCACTGGTATGGCATACAGGATGCACCACTGCAAAAACCTAACTGAACTTGACTGGCTGGAATTTCCTTCCTTACTTAAGCTTAACCAGCTCACAGTAGCTCACAAAATACTTAACCAAGAGTATTATTAGCCCACATAATGCTATCAGGCCACTTTGTTCATCCAGCAAGCTATCAGACCAAACCCTAAAATCCAATAATACAGCAGGTGATTCCCTGTTTGCTAACTCAGTGGGTAAAACTTGGAACCTTCCTCCTGCAAACCTTACCCAAGAACTATTTCTTCCCCTATTTAAAAAGGCCTCAAAAAATACTTAAGTGCTAACTGGCTCTGTCCATGCCTAAACCCTGACTAACTCAATTTAATAGTTATGGTTTTTTCTTAGCTAGTAGACTATCAGCAAGCAGATACTCAACCCATCTGATGTGTTATACCTTAATGTACAGTTATGCCTGCTGAGTTTAACATTTCTCTATACTGTCATTGCCCTAATGTGCTCTAAATTTGTGTACTGATCCTATTTCTTCTCTCACTCTGTTAACATTTTGCATATGTATAAGTGTTCCTACTGTGGTGAACTATCTGATATACTGTATCTATCTCCTTTGCTCTCTTGGGATATTATTGTACTATTACCACTATTATTAATTTTATTATTGTGGAGCTTTTCTCCCTGGGCATCTGCTGAAAATGGGCATGTATCCAGTCGGACTATCTCGGTCAACAAATGTAAAATAAAATAAACTAAAATAAATAAATAAATAAAATAAAAATACCATAGATACAACTATCAGAACATACTACTCCATTCAGTAATTGATAGGAAGAGTGACTTACCTTGTGGCTGGGCCAGTATTGAGGACAGTGCTGGAGGGCTGACTATGTCGGATACACTTATTACACTCCCTATACATGGTAAAGCACAGAAAGTGTCATGGTTGGCATTCCTTTTACTGTATGTGCGAGTCAGAGAGATGTGTCATTCCCTGGGTCCCTTACCGTATCAGTGTATGTGCTATGCGTTCCCTCTTTGAAAAGGCCTGGGAATACTGGGTACGCCTCCTTCTGCCTTCATAGGTAGGCTCAGGTGGTTCCTCCTTTGAGTCCCTCTGTGCCTGTGATGGCCTTGGCAATGGTAGGGGCTTTGTGGCCTTGCCCCATGCTGTTCCTGCTGCAGCTGTTTCCACAGGATCATAATTGTGTAGCATGGCACATATATGAACATTTGTGTACATGCAGCTGGAGAGTACTGCAAGGCTCCACCGGATATGTCCAGGCAATGAAACCATGACTTGAGCATCCCAAACACACGCTCTATTATGATTCTGTGCGTGTGCCTCATTATGGAGTTCTTGTTCAGGTGTGTGTGCATTTCTGAGGGGGTGTCATCAGCCACGGCTCCAGTGCCTAGCCAGCATATCTCACTAAGTGGCCATATGGGATGATCCCACTGGCAAATAACTAGTACAGATGTGTCATATGCTAGATGCTGGAGTCGTGATAGCTTCCAGGGCTGCCAGCACACACACTCAAGATAATGCCCTGGGCATTGCACACAACCTGGCAATTGATGGAGGGGAAGCCCTTGTGGTTTATGTAGACCCTACTCCACTTGCCGGGTGGTTATTTGATGTGTATGTGCGTGCAGTCTATAGCACCCACTACCTCAGGGTATTCTGCCATTTGGTGAAAGAGATGCATACTGCTGGTCAATGCTTCACGGGTGATGGGGAAATATATGTGCTTACCGGCATGGGCTGACATGGCATCCAGGAACTGGTGGAGTACCCTGGATGCTGATGCTTGTGAGATCCTCATGATATCCCAAGTTGGCCTTTGGAAGGTACCTGTGGCTAGTATTCTTAAGCCTACACAGACCTTGGTATCCAGTGGGATGGGTTCCCATCTGTTGGTTCTGTGTGTGAGGCGAGGCCCGCACAACTCAACAATTTGTTGTAGAATGTCCCTGTACACCCTATAGTGCTCCACTATCTCCATCTCATGTAGGCCCTGGTAGGTTACACTGGTCTGTACACTCTTCTCCTCCTCCTCCTCACTGTGGGATGGTCATCAACATTCACATCCTCCCCACACTCAGCCTCTTGCACATATTGATGTATGAGAGTGACAGCAGCCCCTATCATTTTGTTAGTTTTTTCAGGTACAATTTCCCCATCTATGTACACCTGTGGTGTAGAGTTTGTGAGAAAAACCAGAGTGAAAGGTGTTGAATAGTTTACAGTAGTGTGCTGGGCTAGGCTGATGCCTGTGTAATTGTCTGATTCTGATACATTTCACCTGCCAGCTATGCTAGTTCTCCTTGATTGCCTTCCTGCTGCTGTTTTCCCTTCCCATTGCCTTCCCGTTTATGTCCCGAGGCAAGCCGCTCATACACAGTGCTCACATGTGAACTGAGCTGCTAGTTCTTATTTTTTTTTTTTGTTTAAAACCCGGTGTGCGGTGCGCACACCCATTTAAACAGGAAAAACAATGCTCAACTATGTGATACGCATCCCCCTTCCTTAGCTCTGCTTAGCTAAGAGCAAACAGGGGCTGCAGGGCTCCAATAAGTTTATATCAAGCATGACACACACCCTACTAAAGTCATCCTCTTGTCCTGCCTATATGGCTCCCTATTCCTGCACCTGCATGATTAGGTGCAGGTTTCCAGTAGGTAGAAATCTGTGATTCAGTATAGGTCCCTTCATTTGCATACCCCACTCTGTAGGTCCATAGTTACAATTCCCAAGCACACTCTTTCCCGTTGGCAACCAGTGCTTCTTTGTCTTGTTTACATTCTGCCTGCCATTGACTATAATGGCAGAATGCATATTTCTGTTAAATGATAGTTTTTCCTTTTTTTTTTTTATTTTTTTTTTAATTTTTTTTATTTTTGGCACCCCCATGTTTGCTCGCCATTGCCCTTAGCTTAAACGGACGATATCGGGCAAAAAAAATAAAAGTTTTATTTTTACAAAAATTATGTGGCTTTTAATGCCAATGGCCTTATATTTGGCAATTTGCTTGTCTGTTCTACATAATACATGCTTTTCATGAGCTGTCATGCCTCCGTTTTGTCAGATGCAAAAATGTATTTGGCTACTAGCCGCATACATTTTTGCACTGACACTGTTCCTATTCAGAATCCATTCAGCTTGCTGGATTGCAAAATCACCTCATTTGCATGATTTTTACCAGCAAATGAGGTGATTTGCATACTGAATGGAATTCCATGCAGGAACAGTATAGGGCCACTCGTGCACACGAAAACGGCCCTATCCTGGATCGCACGGCGGCCATATTGTGTGCAGGAGGAGCTATACTGTTCTTGCACGGAATTTGGCCATTTGTGAATCCAGCCCTAAGTTATTACTTCTACAAGTCGCCATAAAGCAAGGTGAAAAAACACATCCAATCACTGGATGGATAAATTGATCATCGTCCAGTCACTGGATGGATAAATTGTTCATCTAGGGCAATGGAAGAACAGGCTTTCCAATTATTACATGTTAAAGTGCTCCTTCTCATTGTTGGCTCAGAGACAAATTTTTTAGGTCCATAACATAATAACCTTTTTATCTGAGTGATAATTTGCATGTTCTCTAGAAAAGACAGACTGATTTTATTTCTTTTATTGTTTTTTTCCATTGAATTCTACTTACATTTTTATTCCCAGATGTTATACCTAATACAGAAATTTGATTCATTGAAAAATATATACCCCTGACCCTTACTACATCACCTAAACCTTTACTTTTTTTCTTTATTTAAAGCCATCCCTTTCTTCTCTAGATCACTAGACACTTATCTTTGCAAATTATTACTTCTTTTGTCCATTTTTTTATTTTGCAATTATTATAATGTCATTTGCATATGTTAAGAGAACTGGAATTGTTAACCCGTCTGGTATTATATACTCTGCTTCCTTAATTTTGTAATTTATTTCACATACTATCATCTTCATAACTAATGCAAAGAGTATACAACTCATTGGATATCCCTATCTTACACCTATCTTACACCACTCTTCTTATATACCTCTTGGCTTAACCAGCCATTTTCAAGTGTTTTACTTTATTATTTAACATGCCGACATATATAATTTCCTAACTTTCTCACTTATTATATTCATTCATTATTTCCCATAAGATTTAATGTGCAGTTTTGTCAAATGCCTTATTAATACTTCCTGTCATGATTTTTCCCCAGGATTCAGCAAGCTCTGCATGGCGTGCAGGAATAATGCAGGAGCTGCTGGATGCAATATGGCCACCAAGGGATCCAGGAACAAGCTCCTGGGACATACACAAGCGCTCCTGGATTATTTCTGTACGGACACAGCTCATGTATGCTAATTACCCCATTTACAGGTGAAAACCATGCAAATGAGGTGAATTAGCAATCCAGGAAGCTGGCAGCCATCTGTGCAGGATTAGTGTAATCTACAGAAATGTACTCGGTTAGTAACCGTGTACATTTCTGTAAACTACAAAATGAGCCATGACAGCTCTAAATAAAGGGTGTATATAATGTGGAAATCATGCCAATGGCCAAATATATGGCCATTGGTATGGAAAACAGTTGCAAAAATAAAAAAAAAATAACTTTTATTTTTTTGGGCTGATTTTGGCCGTTTAAGCATAGGGATTTCGGCCGTTTAAACATAGGGAAGCAGCCCGCAAACTGGATTGGCCAGAAAATAAAAGTAAAACCCTGAAAAAAAAGGTTTTTCTGCAAAATCACAATTTTGCCATTACAGTCAATGGCAGGCAGAAGACAACAAGGCCAGTGAATAGTGGTTACTAAGGGGGAAGGCTCAGTGTCAGACTTGTAACAAGGCATTAGCAGGCAATTCTATGCAAATGAGGGGAATGATACTGAATCACAGATTTGACCCCATGGCTAGCCTGCACCCAACCGTGTAGATGCAGGAAAACCATGGTGCAAGCCTAAGAGCTAGCTGACATCATAGAGGGGAGTGTCAGGCATACTGAAAGCCTATTGGAGCTCTGTGGCTCAGGATTGCCCTTAGCTTAGCAGAGCTAAGGAAGGGGGTGTGTCTGAAGCTGCCAAGCACACTTTACATTGCCTAAATGTGTATGCATGCCGCACACCGGATTTTAAACAAATTAAAAAAAAGCAAGCTAGGAAATAGCAGTTCCGTTCACATCTGAGCACAGGGTTTGTGTGGCGCACCTTGGGGCTTAAACAGGAAGGCATTGGGAAGGGAAAACAGCAGTAGGAAGGTAATCAAGGAGAACTAGCATAGCTGGCAGGTGAAATGTATCAGAATCAGCCAATTACACAGGCAGCAACCCAGCCCAACCCAGCATAGTACTATAAACTATGCAAACACATTTTCCTCTGTTTTTCCTACACACTCTACACCACCGGTGTATACAAATGGGGAAATTTTACCTAACAAAAGCAATAAAATGACAGGGGCTGCATTTGGTCTCATAAATCAACATGTGGAAGAGGCTGAGAGTGGTGAGGATGAGAATACTGATGGCCAACCCACAGTGAGGACAAGAAGAAGAGAGTACAGACCCAGGATAACCTACCAGGGGCTACATGAGCTGGAGATAGTGAAGTGCTATAGGGTGGACAGGGACCTCCTACTGCAAATTGTTGAGCTGTGCTGGCCACAACTCACACACACAGAACCAACAGAGGGGAACCCATCCCAGTGGATACCAAGGTATGTGTAGGCTTAAGAATGTTAGCCACAGGTAACTTCCAAAGGCCAACTGGGGATATCATAGGGATTTCACAGGTATCAGCTCCATCAGTACTCCACCAGTTCCTGGATGCCATGTCAGCACATGCCAGTGAGCACATATATTTCCTCAACACCCGTGAGGCATTGACCAGCAATATGCATCTCTTCCACCAAATAGCAGAATACCCTGAGGTAGTGGGTGCTATAGACTATATGCACATACACATCAAAGCACCACCTGGTGAGCAGGGTAGACTCTACATAAACCACAAGGGCTACCCCTCCATCAACTGCCAGGTTGTGTGTGATAATGAATGTGTGTGCTGGCAGCCCTGGAAGTGATCATGACTCCCACATCTGGCATATGATGCAGCTGTACCAGAGATTTGCCAATGGGGACATCCTATATGGCCACCTAGTGGGGGATGCTGGTTACGCACTGAAGCCGTGGCTGATGACACCCTACAGAAATGCACACACACCCGAACAAGAACTCCATAATGAGGCACACGCATAGACCAGAATCATAATAGAGCATGTATTTGGGATGCTCAAGTCATGGTTCCGATGCCTGGACATATCTGGTGGAGCCTTGCAGTATTCACCAGCTACATGTACCCAAATTGCCATCATATGTGCCATGCTACACAGTATGATCCTGTGGAAATAGCTGCAGCAGGAACAGCATGGGGCAGGGTCACACAGCCCCCCACTATTGCCAAGGCCTGCACAGGCACAGAGTGAATCAGAGGAGGAGCAACCTGAGCCTGCCCCAGTAGGCAGAAGGAGGCATGCCCAGTAGTTCCAGGCCTTGGCAAAGAAGCTACCCATAGCACATACACTGACATGGTAGAAACCCAGGGAATTACACCTCACTCCGACTCATACATACAGTAAAATGGATGCCAAACATGACACTACCTGTGCTTTAACATGTATAGGGAATGTACTAAGTGCATGCGACATAGTCAGCCCTCCAGCACCATCCTCAATACTGGCACAGCCACAAGGTAAGTCACACACTATCAATTGCTGAATGGAGTAGAATGTTCTGCTACCTGTATCTATGGTATGGATATGAACATGTTAGGGAATCAGGTGGCTGAATGGCATGGCACCAGATAGTAGACACCTACATTGGCAGCATGAAATCGTTAACAAATACTGGTGTCAACATAGTAGGCAGTACTAGACAAGGTGACAAAACCCACTGCAGGACATGTGGTGGGCAAAATGTGTGTCCATAGAACACACACATGTATGTCAGTGAGACACACATACCCAACAACAGTCTCAGCCAGCA
Organism: Protopterus annectens; assembly: GCF_019279795.1. NCBI lineage: Eukaryota > Metazoa > Chordata > Ceratodontiformes > Protopteridae > Protopterus > Protopterus annectens. The sequence continues at coordinate 1,956,710,661 of NC_056737.1, forward strand.
GGACAGGTGTAGACAAACACAAAGAAAGGCTGTGCTAAGGCCTCTGATTGATGGCTATGGAGAACAGCCCCCCTCAAGACCTACACAGACAGACTACAACAGGTCAGGCAGTGGGATGTTAGTTCTGAAGGGTAAGAAGTCTGAAACTGAAATGTAGGTCAATAAAACGTAAGAACTATAGTACACCGATATGCCTCTAGTCTGCATGATAGGTCAGAATACAGAATGAAATGGAGTACCTGAAATACCAGTACAGTCATAGCAAATGGGTACAGTTGTTAGGTGTGCCCCCCCCCCCACAATCCTATGTAGAAATGTAGTAACATGTATGTGTAGGTATAATAACAGTGGAGCACAGATTACCTGAGCCAGCCAAAGTAGCAGGATAGATTGTAGCATGTGTACAATATGCAGGGCTCTGTGTGTTAGGTTGGTGTGTGCTGTATATTGAGTAAGAGTGGTCAGCATGTAGACATGGTGGGTTGTGTCCTGGTGGCCAGTGGCCAGTATTGCCAATGACAGGGCCAAGTTCTCACAACTGCAGTGCCAAACACAAAGCATCCCAGCAAGACACATTCCAGCAGTAATCCATACTAATTGTTCAGATGTAATATCTGTCACCATCTGAAAGATGGACATGGCATGAATGTGCGCCCAGACATACAAGCAGTACACAGGTGGAAGTACCCTAGACAGAGAGTGTATAAAATGTTATTGTCAAATGGACACACCTTTGGAATTGTACATATAGGTTAGCATCACATTAGTTGGCTGTGTAGTATGGAAGACTGATGTCATCCGGCCAAACACTGGCAGACTGCAAAAGTCACAGGTATGAAGTACTGAGAAACTGCTGATGTCCCTGCTCAAGCCAGCATAAGTGGAATGCCCAACATATATCTGTGGGTCAACTGCAAGTAGCTTCCATAGCACACATGTGCCAAGATCACCCCACCATCAACAACAGGTACCTCACAGGTCTTTTCCCTGCTGTTGGGAATGAGTGCAATATGACCCCTACCTCTGTATGGGAATAGCCACAGAATGCAGCATGCTGAAGAGCTGTCCCATGCAGGTGTGTCCCTAGCTGTAAGCAGCACCCTGCCAGCATCCACACCACTGGATCAATAAAGACAGCAACTATTGACATTAACACCTTGCACACCTGCCCTGTCACCCCAGGGGAATATAGCAGCTTGCATCCTGGGACTGTAGGGGTGACACAATGCACTGGCCTGCTAGAGATGGCCTGCATCACTACCAAATGTCCTACAGTCCTTTGTCAAAGGCCTGTGTCTCACGTGTACTGCCAGTGTTTGTAATTTCATGGACTCCCAAATAACAACATAACATAGTCCACAGAACCCAAATGCAAGGCCATGTTGACAAATCCCAGTAGCATGTGCACTATGTCCTACTGCATGAACTGTGGACCAACTCCTACTGCTGGGATGAAGTGATAACTATAGGGATACTTATCAGATAACGTTTGCATAATGTTCAGAAGAGGATAGAATAACAGAGGGGGGTAAAAGCATGGACGCCATGGAGTGTGTGAAGTCTGAAACTCAGCTGTGTGCACATACTATCCCTGCCTGCAAACACAGGAATGGGTGGCTACAGACCTGCTCATAAACCACAATGTGAAGGGGTAATGACCAGAAATATGAGTCCTGCCTCTGGGTAACCTGTGTGAATCTGTACAGCTGTGAGGTATGGCCGCAGCAAGATATGACCATACTATCACGTTGATGGATGTACAAGCATGGGATACTCAGCCACCACTGTACCAAGGTGCTGAACCATTTACACAGGCCCATCAGCAAGTGTCTGCAGCTCCCCCTCCAGAATGGCATGATTGTTCAAGAATATGTAGGCTGCAGACCACAATACTGGACACAGCTGCATTTATCCTGTGTTCCCCAGGACATTTCTGCAAGCAAATATGTAAACCTGACAGTAGTTGATGACATAAAACATCACAGTGTAAAACAGTACATATGTCTGAATATCTCTGCTAACACCAAAACCATGTAGCAGAAGCAGCACAGACAAAATTACTTACAGTAACCCACTATTTTTTGCCCATTGTGACCCCATACTGTCAACCGATCTACAGATATCCTGCAGGAACAGGTTGCTAGCTGTAGGTGTAGAACACAGAAGCCTGCACTGGAGTACAACCTACCTGGAATGGATTCACACATTCAATACAGAAGGTCATATTGGGCATGCTCCCACACTTAGAGAAACAAAGCCCATGTCTGACAACAAAATACTGAAAGATCATACTGGGCATGCTCCCACACTTACAGAAATGTAGCCCATGTCTGGTAACAACAGTGGGCTATACATATCTGACAGTCGCAGATGTTTCTGCACACACCCCACATTGCACACCAGCCATGCTTTGCACACACATCAGATAGGAATACACACATATTTCCAAGGACAACACACTATAATAGACCACACCAACACATACATAGATGTGTGGAAGAGAGTGACAGACAGTAACAAAGATCTTCCCATCATGAGGCCTGTCCCACCTAGCACACACCCAATTGACTGACTAACCTGCCTTCTTCATTTCCTCTACCACAATTCTTCCTTCTCTGCTATGATATCCTGACTTCCTCTGACATAATATCTTTGTAGATATTACTCATCTCATATATGTTGTATTAAAAAAAAATGTTATATTGTCTACCATTTTTTCAAAACAATGTATTGACACACTGTATGACTAGATACTATCAACTTTCGTATTGAAAGTCGTTAACTATTTACCTGAATATTTTCTTGTTATGAATATTTTTTACTCTTAGATGTGTATTACCTATACTAAAATCTTCTTATCCTTTATGCTTACTGCTTTTGTTTTATGTGTATTTGTATTCTTTAATCTTGTTTTAACCAATGGAGCTTTTCTCCCCTGGCCTCCACTGAAAATGGACATTGGTCCAGCTGGGCTAGCCCGGTCAACAAATGTAAAATAAAATAAATAAAAAAAATAAAAAAATTGGCTAAAACCACATGATGTGCAAATATCAATCATTGTACACATTTGCTTCTGGTATCCCTCAGCACTATAGTGTCTGTGGTGCTTGTGATAACTGTGTAACATGACTGTATGAATCATTATTCATCTAGCAGTTGTATACAAATTCCTGTTAAATGTAAACATGTGTGTGACTGAGTGTTGTGTGTGCTTCCAGATGAATGGTTTATGGCCCATGCACATACACTGCACTCCCCACTGCCCTACTTTGGCAAGCCTGCTGATGTCATTCAGCTTGAAATACACCTTTGGGGAAGCAGTAGCCCTATAAGCTCCATCGTGTGTGCTATAACTGCATAATGTTATAGTGTGATGTACTAGTTAGGAAGGTGTTCTAATCCCAGACATGGCAACTATGAGACTCTGTGTATGTGTTTGGTTGTATGTATGTGTCAGGATCAATGCTTTTGTGGCCATTCGCAGTCACTACACTTCCCATTGCCCTATTTTGGCAAGCCTGCTGATGTCATTCACCTTGAAATACTCCTTTGGTGAATGAGTAGCCCTCTAAGCTCCATGGCATGTGCTATAACTGTGTAATGTTATAGTGTGATGTACTAGTTAGATAGGAGTTCTAATCCCAAGCATGATAATCTGAAACTCTGTGTGTATTTCTTTGTCTGTGTAGGGATCAATGCTTTTGAGGCCATTCACAGTCACTACACTTTCCATTGCCCTACTTTGGCAAGCCTGCTGATGTTGTTCACTTTGAAATGCACCTTTGGTGAAAATTTTGCTCTATAAGCTCCATGGTGCATGCTGTAACTGTGTAATGCTGTCATGTGATGTACTAGTTAGGAAGGAGTTCTAATCCCAGATATGGCAACTGTGAAACTCTGTGTGTGCATGTGTGTGTGTGTGTGTGTGTGTGTGTGTGTGTGTGTGTGTGTGTGTGTGTGTGTGTGTGTGTGTGTCTGCGTGTTTGTGTAGGGATCAATGCTTTTGTGGCCATTCACAGTCACTACATGTTCCATTTCCCTACTTTGGCAAATCTGCTGATGTCATTCACCGTGAAATACACCTTTGGGAAAAAAGTAGCCTTGCCAGCTCCATGGCATGTGCAATAACTGCATAATGCTATAGTGTGGTATACTAGTCAGGTAGGAGTTCTAACCTCAGGCATAGCAACTATATGTTTGTGTGTGTAGGGATCAATGCTTTTGTGGCCATTCACAGTCACTAGGCACTCCTAAAAATGGAGAACATTGATATCTGTGCAGTAACTGAGACCTAGTTCAAGGCTCCAGAAAGCACCACTACAATACCAGGCTACAACTCTTACCACACTTTTTGGCCACCAAACCAGGACCAAAACACTAAAGGTGGAGGAGTGTCCATATTCACCAAGGATATTTCCCGCCACCAGGCTAGCTGGCCAACACAATGCATCTGAAATTCTCCAGGTGCAACTAACACTAGGTAAGACTGCAATCCAAATTGTAGCTTGCTACAGATCCCCCATCATGCCCCAAGATTCTCACTACACCTTTCTAAACATACTGGAAAATATTAAGATGCAACCAAATACCCTAATACTGGGTGATTTCAACTACCCTGCCATTAACTGGGAAAACTACTCATGTACCAAGACCTTTGCCCAATGTTTCTTGGAATTCATAAATTCCAATGCTCTTGATCAATTAATCCATAGTCACACCAGGGGCTCCAGTATCCTAGACCTGGTCATTACCAACATGAGAAATCGATGGTCCACACCTATGGTCACCCCCTCGTTGGTCAGGACTGACCATAAGCTAATCATCCTTGACATCCGCATCCCTCCCCCACCTCCCAGTAAGGAAGCCTCCGTAAGAAACTCCTCCAAAGCTAACTTCATGCTACTCAAGTCAGAAGTGATAAACTTCATGACACCCATACAGACTGGAACTGAAAGTTCGACTGCTGAATCCTACACTAAGGCACTGTATGAGCACATCCAGTCATGCATGAATTGTGACATCCCAAATAGAACCAAGATGATCACCTCCAAATAAAGGAAGCCAATCTGTTGGTCTCCTGTCATAAACAAACTTTACAACAAAAGGAAGAAACTCTCGCAGAAAAGAGGAAAATCCCAAGATGCAAAGAACTCCCTTACCAGCCTCAGTAAGAAGCTGAGATTCCTCATAAAATCATCCAAAGCTAGTTACCAAAATAATATAGCCAAAGATTCCAAAGATAACCACAAGCCATTCTATAGATATGTCAGAAATCTAAATGGCAATGCTCAGATCTGCTCTGAGCTACAACGGAATGGCATTACATATACTGATCCCAAGGATATTGCCGATATCCTGGCAGATTGATTCAGTGCCAACTTCACACCCCCCACCCCCTAAAGGGCCCATCTCAATACCAAAAGATTGCCAAATTCCAGTAATAACAGCCACACAGGTAAAAAACACATTCCCCAAAGCTAAGAATACAGCATCCATGGGACCAGACAACATCCCGGGCTTTGTACTACATGAACTGCAAAATGAACTGGCACCTCACCTAAGTGCCATGTTTAATCATAGCCTCACTTCAGGCTTCATGCCCACTGAGTGACACACAGCTACAGTTTTCCACTCCACAAGGGAGGATCCACCTTGGATCCTGGGAACTACCGCCCCATCAGTCTGATGAGCCTGAGCTGCAAGGCTATGGAATGTAATATCATGGAACCTATTAACAAAGCCATTGGCAACCTTAGAACACTGGACCCTACCCAGTTTAGGTTCACAAAGGGTGGATCTTGTCTCCTGAACCTGATTGATGTCTTCGAATCAATCTCCAGAGCTCTGGATGAGAGTAAGATGGTCCATAGAGACTATTCGGACCTCGCCAAGGCCTTTGACACCATCCCCCAGTCTGGAATCATAGATAAATGCACTAAGCTGGTCATTAATCCCTACATCACTCAATGGGTTGCCAACTGGCTTACTGACAGAACCCACACTGTAAATGTGGCCGACTCCAAATCCAGCTCCAGACAAGTGACAAGTGGAATACCTCATGGTTCAGTCCTGGGACCACTCTTGTTTGGCATCTACTTCTCTGAAGCACAGGCCAACACTAAGGGAGGCTGGTTAAAAAGTTTGCAGATGACTGCAAACTGGGAGCCATTATTGAATCCCCAAATGATGTAGATATTTTACAAAAGGCCCTTACAGAAACAGATGCTTGATGCCAGAGCCATGGGCTCAGGCCTAATGCCAAGAAGTGTATAGTTATCCCCTTATCGAAGAAACATGTACCCATGAAATACCACATAGGTGGCAGTACACTAAACACCAAAAGTGTGATAAGAGACTTAGGGACACACGTAGACAGTGGTCTCACCCTCGATAACCACATTGCCACAACAGTCAGGAAATCCTTCTATGTGGCATACTTCATCACAAACGGCTTGTCATTCAGAAAAAAGGAGGCCATTGTCCCACTGTACTCATCTCTCAGTAGACCCATTATAGAATACAACACATTGTTTGGTATGTACCTCTCAAAACCATCTTCCACAACTAGAAAGGCTGCAGAAATACCACACTAAAAGAATCACAGGCCTAAAGCAGATGCCCTCTGCTGACCATCTAAAATAATCTAGATATACTCTGTTACATATCATCTACTCAGAGGTGATCTCTGCTTAACATACAAGGCCATGTCAAACCCAGTGCTGTTGGACATGCTACACTTAAAGAAATCCCAGTCCCTCAGAGCCACACACTCCAGGGATCTAAACCTTGTCACCACAATGAACAAAACATGCTGGAGGGGGTGGGCACCTGACCTTGAGAATCTCCAGAATCTGGATTAGACTGCCCATTCATGTCAAGCAGAGCACCTCCTTGGCCCTCTTCAAAAGGAATCTTGATGATTGGATGAGAGATAGGAAATTCACCCTGGGGATCATGTCAGTCACCCTGCTAGACAGGGGTCCAGGGAAGTAAATATTGTGGGAAGAAACAGCCAGAGAATTGTTATGGCTAGGCTTGTATAGTCCCTAGGGCCAATAGCCTAGTACCAACCTATGAATCTCTGAACCTATGAACTACACTTTCCATTGCCCTAATTTGTCAAGCCTGCTGATGTCATTCACCTTCAAATACAACTTTGTGGAAGGAGTAGCCCTTTAAGCTCTGTGGCGCGTGCTATAACTGTATAATGCTATAGAGTGATGTACCAGTTAGGTAGAAGTTGTAATCACAGACAATGCAACTGTGACACTCTGTGTATGTCTGTCTGTCTATCTGTGTAGGGATCAATGCTTTTGTGGCCATTGACAGTACACTTTCCATTGCACTACTTTGGCAAGCCTGCTGATGTCATTCACAGTGAAATACACCTTTGGGAAAGGAGTAGCACTGTAAGCTTTGTGGAACATGCTATAACCGCATAATGTTGTAGTGTGATGTACTAGTTAGGTAGAAATTCGAATCCCAGACATGGCAACTGTGAAACTCTGTGTGTGTGATTGTTTGTCTGTGTAGGGACCATTGCTTCTGAGGCCAATCACAGTCAAATCACTTTCCATTGCCATACTTTGGCAAGCCTGCTGATGTCTTTCATTTTGAAATACACCTTTGGGGAAGGAGTAGCCCTGTAAGCTACATGGTGCATGCTATAACTGTGTAATACTGTAGTGCAATTTACTCGTTAGGTAGAAGTTCTAATCCCAGACATGCCAGCTGTGAAACTCTGTGTGTTTGTTTGTCTTTGTAGGGATCATTGCTTTTGAGGCCATTCACAGTCAAATCACTGTCCATTGTCTTACTTTGGCAAGCCTGCTGATGCCATTCACTTTGAAATACACTATTGGGAAGGAGTAACACTGTAAGCTCTGTGGTGTGTACTATAACTGCCTAATACTGGAGTATGATGTACTAGTTAGGTAGGAATTCTAATCCCAGACATGGCAACTGTGAAAGTCTGTGTGTGTTTGTTTGTTTGTATAGGGATCAATGTTTTTGAGGCCATTCACAGTCACTACAATTCCCATTGCCCTACTTTGGCAAGCCTGCTGATGTCATTCACATTGAAATACACCTTTGGAGTATGGCTAGCCCTATAAGCTCTGTGGTGCATGCTGTAGCTGTATAATGCTATAGTGTGTTGTACTACTTAGGTAGGAGTTTTAATCCCAGATATGGCAACTGTGGGACTCTGCATGTGTTTGTCATCAGTATCTTGTGTGGAGGTGGCTGTGACTGTGTAATAACAGGACTCATTGTGGAGCGGGTTTTGCAAATTTCTTATATGGAGGACATTATATGTCACAATGTCCACCTTACAAGGACAACAGATGTCAAACAGCAGTGAGGCTGATGTAGACAATACATACCCCTACATGTGACATTATGGATTGGGGAACAATATAGGCAACCCTTGTATTAACCAGAGAACACTCTCCACCCATGTCTCATGCACAAACACACTTGGCTAGGCAACAACCACTATGTTGGTAGTTCCTGCATATTGGCCACAGATAGTAACCATGGTGTGACTGCAGTGGACTACAGAGGGCATGGCACCCTGTTCCATCCCTACAATAGGCAAATCATTGCATACAGTGGTCCTTTGCTATGTTCCCCACTGGATGCCTGCAACAACTGTAGAGTCAGCAAATGTAACCCACAAAGGAAATACCATGCCTTATACACATGCCCTGGTATGGACAGATGCCACTAACACCAGTGAATACCTGCATCATGCTGTCAGTGTAGGTGCAGGATCAACCTGAGTTCCATTGCCAGTTCTCACCACATGAGGTCAGGAATGCCACATCAGATGATAACAATCTGTCCACACAACATGCCCCAGACACCCCAGGTACACTTCCACATGTCACAGAATATGCATGTGTGACATGTGCATATCTCAGACATTGTCCATGTTATGGAATATAGAACACATACATGGCAAGCATTGCACAGCACTGGCCACCCACAATAGCAACCCAGATGAATGGATGGTGAATATAATAACCACCTGTGTGGGCCAATCCAGAGACTACACCCCTGAGCCACACTGTAGACCACTGTCATGTGGCAGGATGCCAAGGTATACACTTTGCCTAGCCTTTTACAGCCTTCTGGCACAGTCATCCCCTACACACCTGTGAAGCAAGGAGCCCATGCATGTCAGTATTGGCAAACCTGTGTGTGGTGTGTGTGTGTGTGTGTGTGTGTGTGTGTGTGTGTGTGTGTGTGTGTGTGTGTGTGTGTGTGTGTGTGTGTGTGTGTGTGTGTGTGTGTGTGTGTGAAGCTTAATGATCTGGAAGCCATTCACACTCACTGCACCCCCCATTGGCTTACTGAGGCATGCCTTCTGATGTCAGTCACCTTGACATACCCTTTGCCCATATATCAGCCTGATAACCTCTGTGGTGCATGTGATACCTGAGTAATACTGTAGTGTAGCAAACTAGTTAGTTAGGAATTCTCATTCTGACTCTGCCAGCTGTGATAATGGGTGTGAGTCCCTGAGAGAGTGTGGCTGTGTCGTCCTTGACACCTGTTTTCCTGGACAGGCACATATACGAAACCTACTTTTTCCCTCCTTTATCACTGTTGCTGATGTCACTCACTTTCAAATATAAACAAAAAAGAAACGGCTGTGGGTAAAATCAAGGTGCAAAAAAATAAGTAAAAAAATATAAACACAATGCACCAAGGTAACACACAATAACATTTAATGAAAACAAAAAGTAAAAGACAGAGGTGAGCGCTTTTGCAACAATAGTTGCTTCATCAGAAAAAGATCAAGTGAATAGCACTGCTTAAATAGGTAAAAAAACAATTATATCATCAATTAATGATGTCATACACCAAAAGTTATTTAAAGAGACAGTTACAACATGAGCATAGTAATGGTATGAATAAGATATAAAACGCTGAATAAATACTGCATAAAATACATTTGCATATGCATAAAATGTAATATAATAAAGGTAACAATAAAAATAAAAATGAACAATAAAAATTGTCAATGTTTAAGGCATCTAGCTTTCAAGAATGGAATCAAAGAGGTGGTACCATTGAGGTCTGGGTATCTTTCTGCATTAAGTTTCAGTATCCATTTCTGTTCATGGCTCTCTGTAACATTTTCTATATCTCCACCTCTCAGATTTCTATATATGTGTTGCAAGACAAAGAATTTGAAGGAATGAGAAGAGTCTGTGCACATAACATGATTAGCAAGTGCATTTGTTTGCTTATTATTCCTAATGCCATGGATATGTTCTAAAATTCTGTCTTAAAAAGCCTATTAGTTTTGCCAACGTAGAAGGCAGGACATTGCTGGCAAAAACAAAAGTAAATGACTTCAGTAGTCTTGCAATCTGAATAAGTGTTGGAATGTAGTTTAAAATGTCTCGTTGGATGAATATATATGTTTTTATTGTAGATGTATGGGCATGCACTACATGATCTACATGGAAAAGTGCCGTGACGGGTGGAAATGCATGTAGTGTTGCGTGGTTCACTGTTGCAAAGATACTGTTTAAGTGACCTATTGTTCCTAAAGCTAAAGCGTGGAGTATTGGCAATTGTGGCATTAAGGTTAGGGACCTCTTGTAACAGATGCCAGTGTCTCCTAATAACATCAGTGTATTGGTTAATGTTACTAGCAAATGAAAAAGAACTGATTTTCTGGAAAGGGGTTACCATGATACTGACATTGATAAGACTATTTCCAATGCTTGGCACATGAGACATACCAGATGTAGACCATACTTTTAATCTACTAGGAATGATTCTGCTGATAATAATGTTGTTCCGACTAATAATGATTTTAGAGTTGTGTTCCAATTTGCTAATAACATTAACCAATACACTGATGTTATTAGGAGACATTGGCATCTGTTACAAGAGGTCCCTAACCTTAATGCCACAATTGCCAATACTCCACGCTTTAGCTTTAGGAACAATAGGTCACTTAAACAGTATCTTTGCAACAGTGAACCACGCAACACTACATGCATTTCCACCCATCATGGCACTTTTTCATGTAGATCATTTAGTGCATGCCCATACATCTACAGTAAAAACATATATATTCATCCAACCAGACATTTTAAACTACATTCCAACACTTATTCAGATTGCAAGACTACTGACGTCATTTACTTTTGTTTTTGCCAGCAATGTCCTGCCTTCTACATTGGCAAAACTAATAGGCTTTTTAAAGACAGAATTTTAGAACATATTCCTGACATTAGGAATAATAAGCAAACAAATGCACTTGCTAATCATGTTATGTGCACAGACTCTTCTCATTCCTTGACATTATTTGTCTTGCAACACATATAAAGAAATCTGAGAGGTGGAGATATAGAAAATGTTACAGAGAGCCATGAACAGAAATGGATACTGAAACTTAATGCAGAAAGATACCCAGGCCTCAATGGTACCACCTCTTTGACTTCATTCTTGAAAGCTAGATGCCTTAAACATTGACAATTTTTATTGTTCATTTTTATTTTTATTGCTACCTTTATTATATTACATTTTATGCATATGCAAATGTATTTTATGCAGTATTTATTCAGCATTGTATATCTTATTCATACCATTACTATGCTCACCTTCAAATATACCTTTGGACAGCTCTCCAACGTGTAAGCTCTGTGGCGCATGCAAGAACTGCATCAAATGAAATAGCAATACATAGTCAGGCAGGGGTTTGAAACCATGTACTGGTAAGTGTGTGACACAAACATGCTTAGATTTTACTCTCCTACCCCCTTCCTTTCTTTGCCTCTGTCTCTCTCACTCTCTCTCTGGTGGATGTGGAAAAGTACACCTGCTTTGCTTAGGCAGCAGCTTGTGTTTTGTAAGTGATGCTCATGATCAGCTGATGGTCTGTGCATGAAGTGCAGTCCCACACTAGCTGATCGCATGTGGAAAAGCTGTGGTAACATTCTCATAGCCAATTGCATGGAAAAACACTCCTATAACTAGGAACATCATGTGGGTGTTGGCACTTTTCATTCACTGTGAGCAGGACTCAATGTTTGGCAAACAGCATCACAGAGGGTAGTGAGATATACCTCTTACAACATACACTGTGGAGGCAGGCCAACAAACAGGAGGGGGATGTTCCAGACATGACTAGAGAATGTAAGTCTTGCTCTTCTGCATTTGAAGTAATGTTGGTTTAACATGGTTTGTGTGGATGTGGCTGATCTACATGATTTAATACATGTCATGACAGTGTTATGTGGTTGAGGAAACTCCCACCTGTAGGGCTATCTGCATACTGGCCAGTGTTTGGAGTCTTATGTGTGTTGTGTTACTCACAGATGACCTATCTTTAGAAATGCAATAGCATAGTCTGAGGATTGCAGTCAGTACATGGTGACAGCCATGAGAGTTACTGACTTCACATCCCTCAGAAGACTTATGTCACAACAAACCTCATTACACCAGTAAATATATGAGGTTATCAGAGCAACATGTCAATATTGGCCTTGGGTTTGTGCCTCCAGCCACAACTCCATCAACCTTTGTACATATGTCATGCAGTAAGAGGTGCATATGTTCAGTACACAAGTATTTATTGACATCATACCTGATAACAAGCCAGTGAGATATCAGACTACTAGACATGTTATGTATAGTAGGGGTTATATCTAAGGACAAAATCTGGACATTCCATTGTAGTGTGTACAGTAGTGAGGTCTGTGTACTTATGGTGATTGTCGACAGAGTGAGTATTGCAAATATGTACTTTGGTCTGTGTACAAACTGTGGTAGATGTCATTGTCCTTGGTCCTGTTCTCTCTGATGTTGCATGCTGCTCCAGTGTATAATACCCTATCTGCTTACATACTTGTAGAGCCAAACCCACACATATCCCATACCACAGGCAGGCATCGGAATACACTGTGTATTGGCCCGATATATGTAGGGTTAGTGTGGGAGTGGTGCATATGAGGATGGTGTTGATGAGCCAGTCCATACACTGTAATATTAAGCATGCTTACCATATGTGGCTGTGGTTGAGTTTACATTGGTTGTGGGTATGCGCTTTCACACAGGTGTCTGTTACTCTGTGCTGTTACATGCCTGTAGAGCCTGCAATATTTGCAGGTACATATGTATTCCCCCATCTGAAATGTAGGCCAGTGTTGTGGTGGTCTGCCTGTAGTTTGCACAGTGCTTTGTGACATGCCTAGCAGCTCAGTGTACTTACCCAGTGTGATGTTATGTCCAGATATTTGTCAGATGTACTGCTGCTGGGCCACCATAACTGTTGTGTATTTCTGACAAAGCAGTGGGATGCTGTACAGATGTATGTCACTAACAAGTGGGTAGTATGTGGGCTTGTGACCTCTGTTCCTCTGGTTATTATGTGTAAGGACAGACAGGAGTGTGTGAATACATAAACTGTGTGAGCATATGTATTCCAGTATTTACATGATATATCCATTTACATAGCCATTAACATCCACATTGTCAGGCTTGGTCCACACGTCTTGCACTAAGGGGTTCTGTGTATACCTCTGGACTGACCAGAGTGTGTCAGACTGTCCCCATTTATTGGTTATATCTCTGCTGTATTCCACAGGACCATTACTGTGATATCTGTGGTATTGAACTATGAAGATCTTAGGATGTCTGTCAGTAACTGATGGCGTACATGTCAATATCAGATGTGACCTCCCACACACATTTTTGTTAAGACAACCCCTGTTACAGTAGCAACAGTCTACAAATATACCTGGAGTACTTATATGACATCCCCTTGCACTAAGAGGTTGTGACTATTGGTGCTGAGATATGACTCCACTTAATGTTCTGGACATATGTTAAACATATATGTGTGTGTGTGTGTGGGGATATATATAGATATATACACATATACATATATACATACATACATATATGAATATATATATATATATATATATATATATATATATATATATATATATACATACACACACACGCACACACACACACACACACATACACACACACATATATATATATATATATATATATATATATATATATATATATATATATATATATATATATGTCTACACATATACATATATATATATATATATATATATATATATATATATCTATATATATATATATATATATTTATATATATATATATATATATATATATATATATATATATATATATATATACACATACATATTTGATATATATATATATATATATATATATATATATATATATATATATATATATATATATATATATATATATATATATATACACACACACACAGACAGACACACACACACACACACACACACACACACACACACACACACACACACACACACACACACACACACACACACACACACACACACACACACACACACACACACACACACATATATGTTTAACATATATCCAGAATATGAACAGAATATAGAGAGATACAGATAGATCTATATATGACCATATATATAACACAATATACAGATGTATATAAATACATATATATTAATATATATGTGTATGAACATGTATACCTATATCTACATATGTAGATATATTTATATATTTATATATCCATAGCCTTGTTATGTGTAAACATTACTGTTGTTTATACCTTCCCAGATGTATCACACCATATTTATCTGATATTTGTATATTTAGATATAATAACATAGGTGATTCAATATAATTTCACTAACAAGTACTACGCCATTGTAGAAGTCATAGCAGTTGTTCAATACTATTCAGTATGTGTACTGACAGATATATTAGAAAAACATTAACTGACTTCACAGCTGTGATGGCTTAGTGGTTAACTGCTGTGAGTATAGTGTACAGGGTCCTTGGTTGAAGACCTGCAAGGGCTGTTTATTTTGTTGCGGGGCAGAACGAGGGCTGTTGGATACAGAATGGTTAAGGCAGTTTTGAGCAGCATTAAGAGGGTTTGTGTGGGTTTGCCTGATGGTAAGCATTACTAATGTACGGCTAAATGTACAGGTGCTTACACCATATAGGCTTCGCTTACTAGTGCGCAAATCTGCTTAGCATTTATATCGCAGCAGTGCTGAAACCTGCTAAGCATGGTGCAGCCCTGGTAACCAGTGCTCAGATTCCGGTCTGATAAAACAGCAGGGTAATGACACCTTTAATATGTATTTTTAATGCCATGTCCAAACATGCGTCTATGTGCTGTCATTGCAGTAGCAAGGGGTGTGAGTCTACTGCCTGGGACACCTGAGTATATATGGACTGTACAACATTCTTTTC
Organism: Protopterus annectens; assembly: GCF_019279795.1. Lineage (NCBI taxonomy): Eukaryota > Metazoa > Chordata > Ceratodontiformes > Protopteridae > Protopterus > Protopterus annectens. The sequence continues at coordinate 1,956,725,959 of NC_056737.1, forward strand.
TGTTTGAATGTGTTACATACATGTGTAGTATCCCAGGTTATATGCAGTCACACTGGCATATAGTGTATCATTACGTTACTACTGTTGACAGTGCTTTCCTATGTAAAGAGTAGATTGCAGAATGTAGTACTGGAACCAAACACCCCTACATGCAAAGATGAACTCTGAGTCCTCACTGTCATGTTCCTGGTGTGTGAGCTGTGTCTCATTAAATATTTTCTATTGGATAATGATCTGACATGTGAAAAATAACTGTAGACTACTGTGTATATAGCACATGTCAGTGAAGGCTACTGTCATGTAGTAATGGCATATCTTTCAGTGTCAGACATCTATCTGTCAACACATTAATCCTGATGCATAGCTAGCTGACTAAATTATGTCTGTCTGTCTTCTGTACAGATGTGCAGATGTCAGGTATCCATCTTGGCTACTTACAGGCAATCTATGCTTGACTGACACTGACATGTCTGCCCAGCTGTGGTATGAATGCCAGAGCTAGGAATCCACACCCTGTACTCACCACATGCCATGGATACCTCAACTACACTACCACAGTCAACAGAACATGCTGGGGTACAAGTCTCCAAGACAGACACTGACCATGTTATGTAATACATGTTGCAGACCTGACAACTGGAGCACCTCACTGGCCCTCTGCAAGAGGCAACCAGATGATTAGCTGATGCATATAACTCTTACCCTGAGGATCACCCTGTGTTATCTATTGATAGATGGCCTGCTGGCACATGGCAGGTGGCATGATACCACTGTATACACATGTCCTACACTTCCCATCTCTCCATGAACAATAGCCTGGTACACACCTATGAATACCTGCACCGATGGACCCCTGCACTGAAAAAATGTGTATGTGTGCATTACTGTGAATATCAGTGTCTCTGTGTTTGTAGACCTGTAGTTGAGAATACCCTGAGGACCTTCACACCCACCACACCTCCCATTGCCATAGTTAAATGTGGCTGCTTATGTAATGGACATTACATGTACCTTGTTACACTCTTCTCCCTAAGGGCTACCTGGGGCTTGCAGTACCAGCACAACACTGTTGTACAAATGGGTTGACAGGCATGGGATGCCCACTGAGTTCTGGCAAGTGTGTGCATGTGTGCATGTGTCTGTATATTTGTGGGGTACAGCATTCTGAGGCCACATTCTCCTAATATAATACTCATTGCCACATGGTATTAGGGACAGTGATGTTGCTGACCATAGGAGAGCCATGACAATGCATCACCCTACTATGTCTGTGGTATGTGCATTAGATGCATATCCCTATAGTAGCACTCTTGGGATAGACAAGGGGTTGTATTTTAGTCCTGGTCAATGTGTGATGGTGAGCATGTCAGAGTGTACCATGGGTTTCACTGCATATAATATCCACTGTGGGGTGTGGGTGCTGGGAATACTGTCTTTATACCATGGCTCCCCCTGTAGATGTCCCATGTTCCACTGTATGGGGACCAGTGTCACCATCAACCATACAGGTAACTGATAACACTATCCAGCCAAGTTATGCATGTGCTGTGTGCGACCTATCTGTAACACAACGGACACACTGCTAAGGTAGCTAGCACTGTTAAGCCCAGGTCTTTCAGATGTGTGTCTGACTGTTGTGTTTGTCAATGTGTATATGACAGTATGTCACATTATGTATTGTCCATAAACAACCAGTACATCCCACATTACCATACTGTTCATGTCTGGGGATGTTCTTCATGTAACATGTAACCTGGAACACACCTCATCCTAAAAGTTGTGTGGTGTGTGCAATGAAGGCCACACACATCAGTAGCACTACATACCTAGGTAGGAGTTCTAGTCCTAGTGTTGCCAAGAAAGAGTGTGTGTGTGTGTGTGTGTGTGTGTGTGTGTGTGTGTGTGTGTGTGTGTGTGTGTGTGTGTGTGTGTGTGTGTGTGTGTGTGTGTGTGTGTGTGTGTGTGTGTGTAAAGGAATATACTTCCATTTGCAGAATATACATGTCCAATAAGGTCATCTGTCTGAGAACTGCCTGGCATATGCTAACATTTCACAGGTATCATCCTGAGGAAATGCATTCCATTACATCTAGTAGTAGATGTGTAAATGCCCTCTTCTGCACTGTTTAGGTGTGCAGCAATACTGAGGTTGGTATATATAGTTGGGTGTAGCTTTTGTGGACACCGCCACCATCATTGCAGTTACTGTTGAGTGTATCCCCCCACTTAGCTGGCCATAATGCTGTACAGTTCATGTTAACAGGTTAAGTAGATGTCTATCACACTATCTGCAGTTCTACAGCACCTCTCATTCTCCAAAGGGTAGGGCTGTGCCACCCACACCAGCACACCTATGTTTACTGAGTTGAGGATTGCACTACATTGGGGAAGGGGACATATACCCTGCCAGTACCATCGTCAATGACATTAAACTAGCGGACTGCTTATTTCCCAATGTGTTGTTGTGCCTATTCTGTCTTGGTGGAATTACATAGGCTACAATGTGTTCCTTGCACAGGTACATACATCCATATGTACAGTAGTCTCTGTGTATTGCATCAACACCAAAGCCTCTGTGTGTGTTATACACAAACATATGGTGTGTACCACTCAGTACACTTACCATTGTCCACTGTAGAAGGGCTGTTGACAGCAGCCACCATGCACTTTCCTGTATACAAAACCCCCAGACCTATCAGCCATGTGGCACATGCAGTAACTGTTATATAGACTTGTGACATGTGTTCACCTTTACCCAGGATATGGCACAGCCAAGGTGTCACCACAGTGCCATACCCCTTGTAGGATACAACAGCAGACCATCCTCCTGCTGACACATGGACACCTGAAACACAAATGGAATAGATTATGGAGACTACAATGACTCAGTGTTAATAACAGCTATAATGCATCATGGCTGGACAGCTACACTTCCTGTAACCATTAAACTTTACTGCTGACAACATGTTACACAACATTACATTGGTACACCATAGTACACTCAGTCACCGTGTATGTCAGAACAATATTAGCCTGTCCCTCCATCAATGTTATATGACAGGGATGTGGCACAGATATCATCATATGCACAGGTGTGTTGTTGGTTTGCCAGAGACCTAGGCTGAGCCATACATTTGAAACCATGTGTGTGAGTGAGGGGGTTTAACTATTAATATGGCCGTGGTGATGTGGTGTGTGTAGGTATGGGGTTGCACTAGCTGTGTTTGTATTGTGTGTGAGTATACATGCACACAATTCTGCCGTGTGGCTGCCCTATATAGGTGTTTGTTGGACAGCTGCAGACCATACCTGGCAGGGTGTGCAGTTCACCATCTCCAGCCATGGACATGAGAACTGTGCCTGCCAGGGGTTTCACAGGCACCACCAGGTACAAGCCATGATATGATACTCTTCCCTGATGATGACATATGTATGCTGGATCTAGGTCTCTCCTGGGACTGGCCAGGGTCATGTGCACTTGGCCTGCTGTGGTGTGGTGTGGACAGTGCCCACCCTGTAGTGCTGGGGCTTGTACTGCCACTATGGGAATGGCTCAGTGTTTTTGCATGTCCACATCGACCTCCATCTGTTGCTGTTCCTGGCCTACATCCACGTAGCCATTGCACCACTCCCACCATATGCTCGAGCACGGACATTCCACAGTTGAGGATTCCCACCATCTCACCCAATAATCTATCCATGACCTCTGAAAAATAATGGAGGGCACCTGCAAGATCATGGATGTTGTCAGTAACAGCTGAATGAGTCGCCCTCTGCAACCTCAGAGCCTGTCTTGTGTACCGTTCCATACATGCCTGCACCTCCATAATGGCCTGAAACATGCATCTGGTTGTACCAGATGTGGCACTTCTACCAGGGGCACAATGACCAGCAGCCTTCCAATGAGCACCCCCTGTACATCTGTCTATGTGGTACCCCGACAGACGTCTGGCTATGGCTGCTGTATCCAGATACACATGCTATAGATACCACACTGTGCTGTCCCATGCCACCAACCACCAACTGTCCCTCAGCTATGGCCATTGGTGATGGTGTATGCATAGGCATTGTACTGTGTGCAGGGATGGGGTGGATAACAGTGGGATGTCAAACGATGGTGCAGCTTCAGCCCCTGACAACCCTACCTGTGCTTCAACACACCTATCATCATTTTCAGTGTCTGTATGGACACCAACATCAGATTGCCTGCAGGAGGGTCAGGGTCATCAGATTGCCTGCAGGAGGGACCCTGACCCACCTTTCCACCCATGAGGGGAAAACAAGAAATGCACTTTAAGACCTGTACATCATTGCTTAATAGTAAAGACACACACACACACACACACACACACACACACACACACACACACACACACACACACACACACACACACACACACATACCCTGACATTCCACCATACTACTTACCTGTCCCTGAGCTTACAGAATGTCCCTAGGTTATTCGTTTAAGTTCCCATCCTGCATCAGTCTTGAATAATTACAGTCAATAATACCAATCATTAACATATCATTCTTCTAATTGCTTAAAAAAGGGATCACAAAACATGACCTGTTACTCCATTACCTCTTTGACTTGATTGGAGTAGTTTTTTAAAAAACTCTCTGAAGTCATCCAGTGTTCACCCTGGTTTTGTCAAGACATCTTGAGCATGGCCCCTATATGTTATGGGCTACTACAGTCACTCAATAATGTCATGCACTGGAGTGTCATACGTAACTATTGTTCAGTAGATGCAAGATCTGTTGCGCTATTAACTTTTTATGTGGACTGCAGTAATATTTGGAAACACTCTCTCATGTTGTCTAGTAATTCCCCAATGCATCTGTAGAGCTGCATATGTTGGTATTCCTTCACCTTTTTGTTGATTGCATTTAAAACAGTATCCCTGGTGTCTAGTTTTCCCTCCCAATGCATGTTTCATGCTGCAGATGTTATTATACTATCAGCTGTCCTGAGATTACATGTCAGGAAAGTATTCCTGGTGTCTCATGTGTCTGTCCATGTCCATGTACTGCACAATTTCAAAGGGAAGTTGAGAGGTATGAACAACCCCACACTCACACATATGCGTACATGGACATACACACAGAAACACACACACAAATACACACACGCATTCTACATACATCAACCCCCCCTCCACTCCACCAGATAGCACTTACAGACAAATTAACCCCCCACCACACACAAACACACACACACACACACACACACACACACACACACACACACACACATTTACAGGTGAGGTTACACAAAGATATTACACACAGACCTCTCATTACCCATCTGTCAACATGCATGACATATGGCACTCAACAGCATGCAGTGCAGCTATAGTCAATCCCTGCTAGCAACATTATACAGCTCTGTGATGCATGGGTTATGTTAGTAGGTGATGCCTATTCCCCTGGAACACACTGCACCCATGTACACAGTATTGCTGTGCACCTGTTCTGCACCCTGACATCTACTGTGCACCATACCTCACAGGTGTACACACCATTGCTGAATGTGTATATTTGTGTCAGTTATGTTTGCTCTGCTGCTCACAGCCCCTATGTGTTTGTCCAACACATATCTGGGATGATATGTGGACAGATGTCATCTGTGAATGCCTGATGTCTGATTTACAGATCTCATCATTAGTGGTGCATGTATGGCCAATAAAATACAATTACACTGACAACCTTCAAACATCACCATGGCTATGGTGAGTGTTCACACCCTTATTGATTTGGTGCCCTCTATCTTGATATGCCATGTGGCCACTTTACTGCATATGTTAACATTACATTAACCTGATATGTGACTTATGATCTATGCAGTCAAATGCAGTGTCAAAAAATGTGTTAGTTGTGCAGATGCTGATTGAGATGCATACAATTTGTGGATGCATATGTGTGCACGCCCTTATCATAATGGTTTGTTGCACCTACTGTTATCTGTACTATAGCAGTCACTATTCCTGGCAGGGGTATACTAACATGGCCCATCTGGATTTGCCAGTATTTGGTCACTCTGCCCTACAAATGTCCCCAACTCTGCATGATTGCAAGGTCAACTCGTGTGCACATCCCTTGGAGGTCACACTGTGCCACCCCTATTGCTGTGGAGTCAGGGTTATGTCTGCCACAGTTTCTGACCTTAGCTGTGTGCAGATACAGCCAGTCATAGCATTCTTTGGATCTCTGCTTCAGTGCACTGTTGTGTTTCATGATGAAACCCCCTCCCCACCCTCAGCCTTTTTGCAGATGCTTGACAACTATGGCCTATACATGTGTATCATTTTGCTGTGTCCCAAACACTGAACACCATGTGCACTGGCCTAGTCCCTGCTAATGAATGGCAAACATACAGGTGTACACTGGCACTGGCAAGATAAGATGGAGATGGTGGGCCTGAAGTAGGGTGAGGTGTTGGTTGTGCAGCACATGTTTCTTAATTGATATTGTCTGTAGGTTTCCAACATGGTCTTGCTACACCAGTACACATTGCAATGCCTGCCTTTTGGAGACCTTTGGTGTTATGCATACACTACCTGTGGAAAGGCATGGCTGATGTTTTCTGTGGTACAACTGTCCCATCTGATTACCCTAACCCATGGGCCACACTTAGACAGAGTCCAGGCAATTGCCAACATGAGTACCGCACAGCCAGTACTTGCTAGAAATTTCTGCAACTCCTTCAGTGTTGTGGCATGTTGCTAGGCATCCTGCATGACCAGTTTGCAACATGTGCTGTCATCTGTCTTGGATGGCCATCTGTTTATTTTCTATATAAAGTCTGTCCCATACATCCTCGCCACATACATGAGTGTCTGCACTGTTTGCCATGGTATATGCAATGGTGAGGTAAGGCTACATGTCCATCTCCTGGGTGTTACCTGTTGGGTATGGGATCCATTCCATGGCTTGTAAGATGTGTGCAAGCCATGGTTGCCTTTGTTGCATGTAAGTGGGCACATGTGATGGCCAGACATCTTGGACAGCAGACCATTTATTGGTGTGACACTGAGGACCTGTACTTGCTGGAAGGTCCATACTCATGAAGAATGCATGCTGTCAGTACTTATTTGGAGTGTATGCACACATATGCTTCCAGTGTTTGTAAAGGTATGTATTCCCCATATTTGCTGTCCTAACATAGGATTCCATATTACACATTCATTGCTCATGTTAGGACCACATTGCAGGTTGTGAGGGTTGTGGAATGCAGTATTGTGATATGCCGTAGTGTAGATCTGTAACAGTTGCCATTGTAATAGTGGCACTGTATAAGGGTGATGTTTCAGGCATGTCCGTAATGTAGGCCATTTGTCCCACCATTATGTTCATGTTTGTGCACACATCTTGCAATGACAGGTCATTAGTTATATTGGAGGAGATGAACATAATGATGGGACAAATGGCCTACAATATATTCATCTCTGTCCACACATCCTGCAATGACAGGTTGTTAGTTATATTGGAGGAGTCTTACATACCCTTCAGATACACTATCATGGTGACCACTGTGATGCAGTACAGTTAACAGCAACAATATGTGAACATGTATAGCATGCATTATGGGTAGGTGTGTTAATTGTGTGCATGGAATATACCATGGCCATAACATGACCGGTGTATTGGCAAACCTGAACAAACACCATGCTCACCAGCTACAGGCTGCTGCCTCAGAGACATACCAGAGGGACCTACATAATTGTGTGAGAGATGAGATGTCAGTAGCTACACCTGTGGCAACATTACAGTACATCAACAGTACAAACCCACAATACTACAGATTATGCACATCTGTTTATTACTACACTGCAACAACAGACTACATATATTTCATCTTACATATGCATGATTTAACTCTACAGATGCAGATGGATATGCAACAGTGGTCTACTGATATGCCCTGTGGCCTTACCTGCACACTCCTCTGCCATTTTGTGGGTAGCACCCACCTTCACTATGCTCTCTGCCAGCTGTTGTGTTTGCGGGCGGGCAGGTGCTCTGAGGCTGGCAAGGAGGTTCTCAACATATGTCAGGGGGACTGGATGGCATGACCCCCCCGTTGCAAGCTAGTCCCCCCTAACTGCAACAGCACACCAATGGGCATGGCAGAGTAGATCAGTGCATCGATGTCGGACCTGCTCATAACTGTGGTTATGCAGGCCAACATCATTTACCCTGTGGACAAGATAGTTCCACAGGGCAGTCCTCTCCTGCAGATCATGGGCTGTACAGCCAAACAGGGTGTTGTAGTATGTGATGATGACATCATTCTCCTCCACTGTGTACATAGGCAGTCTTTCCCTGGACGTATTGCCTGAAAGACATAAAGAGGGAAACAGGTCTGAGGAACTCATACTGCAAGGACATCATAGTTGTTAATACACATCTCTGCCCCCCCCAACCATATCTGCAACAACAATCTGATCACACAACTCAATGGGTATGTCTACAGAGGACCTACCATTGGGACATATATCTTATTGTACAACAATTTGTGCTATGTGTTTGTAGTCGTGTTCCATGTTGAAACACTATCATTGGTGGCCTGTTATGAATGATGTCACCTGCATGCCATTGTAAGGGCCACTATGGTTCCATATATAAATGTGTTCTGTTTGCTATTTGACTGCTGCACATCTGTTGTTTTGTGTTAATGGGGATATCTATGCATGCTGTTAGACATAATCCTAGAATTTGTGGACTATTACTACCCACATATGTTCTATAACAGTGATACAATAGCATGTTTGGGAAACAGCTGCCAGCAGAACCACCTCTTCCACCTCATCTGGCCATGTTACCATGCCACATGACATCTGGGACCCACACTGGAACCTCCTCATCTACTGGTTCTGCACTACCTTCAGGTGGAACCACCTCAGGGGATGGTGTCCCCCCCAGGAGCA
>NC_056737.1:1957087392-1957107203 GCF_019279795.1 Protopterus annectens
TGAGTTGGCTGTTCAGACAAAATGCTTAATCTCTGGTTCTCACTGTTTAAATTGAAACTGCAGTTCTGGTAAAACATTACATCATTTCACATTTTCCTGGCATTCCCAGGCTGAAAGAAACTGCATTTACATTCTTTTACACTTAGAGCAATAAAGGACATTCTACAAGTAAATTCTGGTCATTAACTTTAGCCTTAAAACAATAGGCAGGAAGCCTTCATCTAGCCGGACTAGAGCCGACTTGTAAACATCAAAGGCAGTGATGAAATAATTTTAATTTCAAAGGACCAACAAGAAATGCTTGACTTAGCTTTCTTTACAGCAGCGGGCAATGTTGCTACATTCTTTTAAGTTCAACATTTCACAGCTTATTCTTTCATTTAAGAAGACAAGCTTGTATTTCAACATTCATATTTTCAAATAGAATAATGTACCAAATTCTATTTGACTAGGCTGGCAGCCTTCACCCACCTCTACCAGTCTTCACACAGCCATCATGAATGGAACTCTTAAGGACATGTACTATGATCCACAGAAATACATAATGGCAAGTACAAATGGGGAGTATATATGAACTTTGAGATTGCAGTGTCTTAAGGCATAATCCCTAGTCCAACATACAGTTTATAGATTCGTAGGTTCATAGGAGGTCACTAGGCTGATGGCCCTAGGTCCTTTACAAGCCTAGCCATGTTATACCTGTGTTCCCTAACTGACCTAGATTAGATGGTCAGCATTCTCAGAGATTGTATAAAATTGGCCTTTATTAACATGGTTATTTTATAATTGGCCTAATTGTTAGCCTTTATTCTTCACAACCACTGTTTTTTTTAGTTATTTGCTGGGCATCTTCTATGCATAGTTTGCATGCCATCCCTGTTTCCATGAAGGTTTTGCTGTGTATTCCTATTTCAGCATATAACCCACAAATATGCAATGATTGAACAGGTGATCCCCCAGAACACCAGTAGATGTGTGCAGCATGTGTAATTATTTGTATATTATGCATATATAAAAATCACATATTTTAGACTAAGAAACAGTGCTAGTTTTCAAACTTTATCAGGAAACCTTTAAGAAGTGTGAGTTATGCAGAGAATACTGTAACTCTGAAGCCATCAGTTTTGATGGCTTAATGTAGCTTCATTGGACTAACTTTGTATGTTTTTACTTTTTGACAAGATTGGCCTCAGGTTAGGTTTTGTGCCACATTCTCTATTAAAATGTAATAATGCGGGTTAAGACTACTTTCTCATCAAGATAACTACAGAGGAGGATCAAATGAGAAGTCAAGAAATGTTGATCAAAGATTGAAACAATACTAATTTCATGAAGTTTAATCATACCTTGACTTAGGAATGGGGTCCATTCTCATCATGGCATTAGAAACCGAAAAGATTTGGAGAAATTAAAAAAAGAAGAGAGAGACACATACACATGTAACTTTGTACAAATTGCAGAAGGAGTCATTACTGGCACATTGAAGGTGCTGTGAAGAGCACTTCTGGCTGACATCAAAGATTGAAACAATACTAATTTCATGAACTTTAACCGTACTTTGACTTAGGAATGGATCCATTCTCTTCATGGTATCAGAAACCCAAAAAACTTGGAGAAATTAAAAAAAGAGGAAAGACAAGAACTACTGTAAAGTTGCCAGCCTGACATTCATTTCATATAATGATGTGAAACACAAAATGGAAGCAGGGTATTAAATGGTCTTTATTGTCTACCTGCTGATACATACAGTACTGAATCTAATCAAGTAGAGAAAACTATAAAGCAGTTAAGACAAGAAGTGTCACTGTTAGAGGAGTATAGAAAAGGGAGCAGATACATCAAAAATTCTCAGATAGATAGACATGATAAAAGCAATGCACAATATTATAATGGATCGGGATCTATCATGCATTATCTCAAATAATAAAGTAAAAATATCAGCAGAGGCAGAAAAACTTAGAAGATACACAGATAAATATAAAGGAAAAGTACAAAATAAGCAATTTATTGATGACTCCAAAAAAGTTTTATAGAGAAGTGGGAAACAAGGTAAAAGGAATTGAAAGACCACCCAAAAAAAGAAGAAATAGATACATTTTTGGAGACATATTTATGAAGATCCTGTGAAACATAACAAAGATGCTAAACAGATAGCAGTAAAAGAAAGTATAAGAAGTTCAAAGGTACAGAATATCAAATTGGATGAAGTTACAGCCAGAAAGGTTAAAACAGTTATGAAAAGCCTGTAATTGGAAAACACCAGGCCCAGATGCAGTACCTAACTTTTGGTTAAAAGTATTAACATCTTTGCATGCAGATTTAACCATGAGTAATTATTTATATGCCCACCCTGAACAGATATCAACCTGGCTAACAGGAAAAACAATGCTGCTACTTAAGATTGAACCTGCAAATTACCCTAAAAATTATAGACCAATAACTTGTCTTCCAACTATGCATAAACTATACACCAGAATTGATGATGACAGAGTTTATAGTCATTTAGAAGAAAAGTCAATCATGGCAAGGCAAATAAAAGGAATTCATATGGAAAAAAGGATCATCTGTTGTTAAATAAAGTCATAATGGAGACCTGTAAAAAGGGGAAGAATCTAAGTATGGCATGGGTTGACTGCAAAAAAGCAGTTGATAGTATCCCACATTCATGGATGCAGGAGAGCTTAAAATGTATAAGATACATCCTGCACTAATCAACTACATTACAGTGATCATAAAACAGTGGCAGACCACTTTGCAATTGAGCCATGATAAAAGACAAATTATTATTCTGGGATAAAAATCCAAAGGGTGATATTCCAGGGTGACTCCATGTCATCTCTGTTATTCTGTCTTGCACTTAACCCATTAAGCTGCCTACTATAATAGATTAGACCATGGCTATAATTTGGCTCCTAGAAAACAAAAAAGTGTAAAGACTTCTCATCTCTTTGTCAGTGATTTAAAACTGTATAGCTCATCAGACGAGGAACTGAAAACACAACTGTAAGTAGTCAAAACGTATTCAGATCATATAGGAATGACATTTGGTCTTGATAAGTATACAAAAGCAAACGTTAAGGCAAGAAAACTGCAGCACCAAGAAAATATCACTTTGGGACAAGAATGTGATATAAAAGAACTTGAGCCGTAGGGAATGTATAACAATTTGGGAATTGATGAAGGCTAAACAATAAAACATTAACAAATGCAAATAAATTTACTAAGGAATATTTTAGAAGACTTAAATTAATCCTGAGAACAGTTTTGACATCTAGGAACAAAATTCAAGCTATAAAGCAGTTTGATATTCCTGTACTAACTTACAGTTTTGGAGTGATTGACTGGCCCGAAAATGTGTTAGGAAAACAAAAAGGATTCTTCAGGCTCACTAAATGATTTATAAAAATCAGTGCATACCAAGATTATATATAAGTTGTTCAAAAGGAGGTATGGGCCTCCTTGAAATTGATTACATATATAGATCTGCAATCATGGAACTGCACAGATATCTGCTGACCTCACAGGATTCAAATGTAGTGAAAGTTTTGAAACATGAGGAGAATAAATCTAAGATAACTTCCCTGCTTAGTCTAGCGGAAGCATATCGACGTCAAACAGGAATGGAAATCGAACTAGAAAGTAGATAAAAATCAGGTGGCAACTGAACATGCCAAAAAAACAAAAGAAAGAATATACTGTAAGGTGAAGGATCAGATGAGAAGTCAGAAAATGTGGAAAATTCATAAATAAAGTTGCAAGTATAGAAAACTTCTGGAAGAACCTCATGTTGATCAGGATCGAATGCAGGAATTGTTAAGGAGAGGTGAATTCAAGCCAAAAGATGAAAGGTTAATATTGGCAGTCCAAGATACTGGGCTACACATGCATGTTGGTTTACAATGTCCATCGAATATGTGACAGAAATAGACAAATGTAGGTTTTGTAAAACAGAATTAGAAACAGTCGCACACCTTCTTGTTGGTTATGACATACTAATGGCAGAAGGACTGTATACTGAAAGGGTATAATAATTTGGCAAGACTGTTGCACTGAGGCTTGTGAAAACATTATGGTATTGAAGTAGCTTAAAAACACTGGAAACATGGGCCACAAAGCAGCATAGAAAATGATGAAGTCTACATCACATGAGATTACCCATTACCAACAGTTCAAAAGACAGATTCATGAAAACCAGATATAGTGGTCCATGAAAAGAAGATAAAAGTGGCATTGATCTTTGAAAGCACTACACTCGGCGACTACAGTGTCTTGCATACAGAGAGACACAAAGTCATAGAATATCAGGATTTGTAAGCAGAAACGAGAACAATGTTGAAGAAAGATACCCAGACAGTTCCAATAGGAGAAGATCCAATTGGTCTTATAAAAAAGAATCTGCATTCATATTTAGATATGTTACCAATACATGTAACTCCATACAAATTGCATTGTCATTACTGGGCACATTATGGGTGCTGCGAAGAGCACTTCTGGCTGATACCAAAGACTGAAACATTACTAATTTCATGAACTTTAATCATATTTTGACTTAGGAATGGGGTCTATTCCCATCATGGTATTAGAAATCCAAAAGACTTGGAGAAATTAAAAAAAATAGTGCTATTCCAAATAAGTGAATTTAAAAACACTCAGGTAGGTGGAGTGCATTTGCATGTGCCTTCTTTGAAGGTTGGGTGCCAGGCTGGCAACTTGACACCATAAAAATTCACTGCCAGTCATTAGCGGACTGGAGTTCCACTGTGGTGACCCCTAAGTGGGAAAAGCCGAAAGACAGTTAAAGTCTTCCAAGCACTTGTCATAAATGTTACTGATAGAATATTTAGAAGGGGTGTGTGTGTGTGTGTGTGTGTGTGTGTGTGTGTGTGTGTATGTGTGTGTGTGTGTGTGTGTGTGTGTGTGTGTGTGTGTGTGTGTGTGTGTGTGTGTGTGTGCTTCTCTCTTGACAAAATCACACAGATTTGTGAAATTTTATGAGACTCATAAATATGGATGGCAAGGATAAAATTAATATTCTGTTTAGTTACACATTTTTCACTGAGTCTGGAAATTACTGTCATTAGAACACAGAAGTATATCTTAAATATATCATATATATCAAGACAAGAAGATAGTCTGAATGAATTTATGAAAGTACATACAAATCAGGTAGCAGTAAGACATTCAGAATACTGTTGATGTTTTCTATATTAAATAGCCACTTGCTCTTGTTCAGTTTTTTTTTTATTTCATCTATAATACATCCCAAATTACTGCTGTGCATCAAAATCCTGGGCATCAGCTGTTACTGAAGTATGAAGTAGACAGGAGGCTGGAGTGTGACAGTAATAGAAATTCCAACTGGTGCAGAATTCAGATTAATGGTAAACAGAGCCCTAGGCGAGGTGTCAGCCTGAAAACCTGCTCCCTCAGGTCACACAGAACATTTTCATTTCCATGTACTGTCATCTTCACTTTCACATCCAAATTGCTGTTTTTACTATACAGTCAGTATTTAACAAAGTTTTTATTTCAGAATTTAACATGAACATTTTAAAATAAAAATATTAATTAGGAAGGAGGGAAAAACAATATTCAATAAAATATTAAAGGAAAAGCTGTGCACTCGTTTGTCTTTTGATTTGACTTGCTCAGCCTTCACTTGAATAGCATTACACTAAAGAAGTCTCATTTAACCATAATATTGTCCTACATCGCTTCCATAAAAAGGATTTCATTTCTAGCGGGTTTACCCTGTTCACAAATGAATAAAATGCAAACAATTTGTGTTGTGTGTTGCTAATAATAAATCACTGTTCTACATTTTTGCATTATCTTTACTAAATTTGAAGTAAACAATCTTTTCACTGAGCAAATTCTTGTTCTAAATACTTTTTCACCTGTACAGTTCTAAGTCATTATAACTTAATATTAAAAAAAAAAATGTTAAGGCCTTAAGGACAAAACAGCTCTTTTATTAATTTTTATCTCCTCAAGTTCTAGACAGAACAAACAGCACAAAAAAACTAAGTATTATAATAATAAATCCTGGTTACAGTAAAATGAGTTAAGCAAAATCACAATGAAATACTTTTATGGCCAACCAAGTGAAAGTTTTAATAATTAAACTTTTTTAATGTTATAAGTCCTATAAGCAAATTCAGATCACATATATGCATTTCTTTATTATTTTATTTTACATTTGCTTACTTGGAAAGTCCAACAGGGCATGTTGCCCTTTTTCAGCAGATGCCCTGGGAGAAAAGCTCCTTTGTTGGTAAAATTTTGCATTAGATTGCAAGAAAAAGCAGAATCAGAAATTAAAACAGGTAACAACAACAATAAACAAGTATGGTTGGTACAGTATGTAGACAAGTAATATTTTACATTGGATACATTAAATCTAAAGACAGTTCTTAGTATTGTATAAGGAAAACAACAAGCATTTAAACAATGGGCCAGATTCAGGAAGGCTTACACGGAGTTCAAGAGTAGTGTAAGCCTCCATGTAAGCCTCCCGATTCAGGTACAGCCCAAACCTCCGTGTAAGAGACAGCTAACACGTCTCTTACACGGACTGGGCGTGGAAATGCTCAATACCTCATTTGCAGCTCAAAGATATGCAAATGAGGTATTTGAGCGATCCATGAAGCTGAAACCAGTCCGTGTAACGGACGTGTTAGCTGCAGAAATGTACTCAGCTGACAACTGAGTACATTTCTGCAAAATCTAAAACGGAGCTATGTCAGCTCCAAATAAAGGGTGCATATGTTTCATTAAGCATGCTAATGGCCAAATATGTGGCCATTGGCATGAAAAAGTGTTGCAAAAATATGTTATATAACTTTTTTTTTCCGTGGGATTATGATGTGTAACTGCAGCGCACACCCGCGCAAACTGGGTGCGCTACCTAAAACTGAAAACCGAAGCTTATAAGCCCACAATTGTGGGATTTATGTATTACATGGAATGTCAATGGAGGGACTTGCAGACCAAAAACAATATGGCCTCCGTTTAGTGGTTGTCAAGGGGGGGAAGCTCCGTGTAAGACATGTAACTAAGCATTACTAGGCAATCCTATGTAAATGAGGGTTACAATACTGAATCACACTGCCACATAGGTAATGAGCACTTTCTGAGTAGTGTAAGAGTTAGAGAAGGGGGAGGAACAGAGTAAGAGGTAGGTGACATCACGGGGGAAGGATAGAAACAAATGTACCAGATTGGAGGGCAATGTAAGGTGACAGATGACAGACAGACATCAGGGAGGGAGGTGTGTCCCAACAGAACACTAGGAAAGTCAATAAATTGAAGGTTTACGCTATCCCTACACTCAAAGTTTCTTGATATACGTGCATGTGCACGTGTGCGCGCGTGTAAGGCAGGTTCAACATGTGGGAGCATGTTGCAAACCGTTTACAATGGTTTGCGTGGGCGTGCACGTGTTTAAGGCAGTGTGCACGCATTTTAACATGAATCAGCCTAGTTCACACCGTGTAAGGATGTGTGCGTGCGTGTAACACCGTGTAGGGATGTGTGTGGGCGTGTAAGTGACTGTGAGCGTGCTTAAGCTGGTGTGCACATTGCTCCCCCTGAGGAAACAGAGAGGAAACAGGAAACAACCAAAATACACGGAAACTGCCAGAGGATACTGCTGGAGTTAATTGGTGGAAACAATTGGAAGCAGGCAATTATGCAGGCAGACTAGAAGCCCAACCCAGCACTTAAAACACTGCAAAGAGCAGTGCAGGGTGTTTCTCACAAGAGATACTGCAAGAAAGTAAGCTATCAGAATTGAAAACTGAAAAAAGCTGAACTCAGAGCAGAAATGCTAGGGGCTGCCATAGCTGTTATAAACAGGCAAAGGCGAATTGCTGAGGGTGGTGACAATGCAGATGCTGACAGACAACCCAGAGTGAGGAGAAGGAGAAGAGTATACAGGCCCAGGGTCACCTACCATGGGTTACATGAGCTGGAGATAGTAGAGCTACAGAGTGGACAGAGACCTTCTGCAGCAGATTGTTGAGCTGTGCAGGCCACATCTCACACACAGAACCAACAGAGGGGAACCCATCCCAGTAGAAACCAAGGTATGTGTTGGCCTAAGAATACTAGCAACAGGTACCTTCCAGAGACCAACTGGTGATATGATGGGGATATCACAGGCATCAGCCTCCAGGGTACTGCACCAGTTCCTGGATGCCATGTCAGCACATGTCGGTGATCATATATATGTCCCTAATGACCGTGAGGTTGTGGCCAGCAATATGCGTCTCTTCCAGCAAATAGTGGGATACCCTGAGGTGCTGGGTGCAATAGACTGCACGCGACGCATCAAAGAACCAGCTGGTGAGCGGGGTAGAGCCTACATTAACCGCAAGGGATACCCCTCCATCAACTGCCAGGTCGTGTGTGATGCCCAGGGCATAATAATGAATGAGTGTGCTGGCTGCCCTGGGAGCTACCACGATTCCCACATCTGGCATCTGACGCAGCTGTACCAATCATTTGCCAGTGGGGACTTCCCACACGGACACCTAGTGGGGATGCAGGTTATGCACTTGAGCCGTGGCTGATGACACCCATCAGAAATGCACACACACCTGAACAGGAACGCCACAATGAGGCACACGCACAAACACGTAATGTCATAGAGCGTGTGTTTTGGCTGCTCAAGTCACGGTTCCGTGGACACATCTGGTGGAGCCTTGCAGTACACACCAACTACATGTACCCAAATGGTCATGATATGTGCTATGCTACATAATATGATCCTGCGGAAACAGCTGCAGCAGGACCAGCACAGGGCTGGGCCTAACATCCCCCCACCATTGCCAAGGCCACCACAGGCAGAGGGTGACTCGGAGGAGGAACAACCTGACCTTGTCCCAGTAGGCAGAAGGAGGCATGCCCAGTATGCCCTGGCCTTGGCAAAGAGGCAACGCATATCACATACACTTGGTCAGTAGGAACACTGGGACTTTAACCCGCTCTGACTGACTCATATAGTAACAGGGATGCCTAACATGACACAACCTGCTTCCAAACATGTACAGGGAGTGTAGTATGTGCATCCAACAGAGGCAGCCCTGCAGCACCACCTGAGGCATGAATGCCATGTGTTAAGTAATGTAATACCATGTACCATATGCACACCTGAGGACCCGACTAACATCCACCCTCACCAATCATAAACCACAAAAAACACAAACCTACCTCATAGGTACCACAAGGGATAGGAACCTAGATGTAATGCTACCCAATGCCAGAAGTATAAATGCGTGCAGTGTAAACACACACAGTATAGAGAATGTAGATATCAGTGCTGTAATAGAAAACAGGGTCAAAGCCCACATCAGCACCCTGACACTACCAGGTCACACCTCATACAGTGATGTACATGTGCAAAAACATGAAACAAGCTACAAAATGAGGTTGACTAGCAATAAATTGCATGGCTAACCACACACCCATGTTGGTACCACAACAAGAAGCAACATGGATTACCCATGGTCAAATACCAATGGCTAAAACTGACTACTACTATATAGCTTGCTGCAGACCACTGTCCTAATAGCAGGAACTGCCCCAGGCCTACTCTGGCAATGTGAGTGTCAAACGAAATATTACTGTCAACCAGGGTGCCCAGGTCCCTGATAACCTCTTCTGTGCTTAGAGGATTGCTACCTAGATGGGAACTAGGGGTAACCCTGTTGTTCCTGAAGGGTATGACTATGCATTGTTTAGCGTTTAACGTAAGGCCATGGCTCTGGCACCAGTTATCCATGTCTATGAGACCCTTCTGAAGGATGTCTGTGTCAGATGGTTTTCCAACTATGGTTCCCAGTTTGCAGTCATCTTCAAACTTTGTCAGCCATAATCCTCCTGTGTTTGCTTGTACTTCTGAAAAGTAGATGCAGAACAAAAGTGGGCCCAGGACTGAGCCCTGTGGGACACCACTTGTGACAGTTTTGGAGTGTGACATGGCACCAGCAACTTTGACCCTGTGTGTTCTGTCACTTAGCCAGTTTGCAACCCATCCTGTGATGTATGGGTTCACATTTAAGCTGGTGATGTTTTCAATGATACCCGAGTGGGGTATTGTGTCGAAAGCCTTTGCCAGGTCAAGGTAGGCTGTGTGGACTGCCTTGCCCATGTCAATGGCCTTGGTGACTGTCTTGAAAAAGTCAACCAAGTTTAAAAGGCATGATCTGCCCTTGACAAAGCCAAACTGGGTTGGATCCAACGTCTGCAAGTCCCCTATGTCTTCATTTATTATTTCCATTATGATCCTCTCCATAGCTTAGCAGACCAGGCTTGTCAAGCTGATGGGATGGTAGTTTCCAGGGTTGGTGGAGGCACCACCTTTGTGAAGTGGGTCCACCATTGCAGTATGCCACTCCTTGTGCACATATCCTGAGGTGAGGCTAAGATTAAACAGCTGCCCTAACTGCGGGTTTAATTCCTCATTGAGTTCATGGAGCACACAACCGGGGACACCATCTGGTCCCATGGATAAAGTGTTTTTCGCCTTGGATAGAGCAGTTCTCACCCCAGCATTTGAGATGTTTGGGGGGCTACAATCCTCTGGTATAGATATCCCTCCAGTTGGGGGGGGGGGAGAAATCCGCACTGAACCTGTCAGCCAGTATGTTGGCAATGTCTGTAGGTTCAGTGATATTTACATCATTTCGAACTAATTCTGAGCATATCTGGGAGTTCCCTCCCAGGTGTCAAACATAGGTAAAAAAGGCCTCATGATTGTCCCTTGAGTCCTGAGTGGGTTTACTCTCAAAATTTGCCTTGGATGATTTTATGGGGGAACCCAGTGTTTTACTCATAATGAGCTGGGGTGTCTTCCCTTCTACGGATTTTGCTCTATCTTGTAGTAGCTCCTTCCTTTTGTTGTAGAGCTTGTTTATGGCTGGGGTCCACCAGACTGGTTGCTTGTCTGTGGTACAAAGAGTCTTTGTTTTGTTTGGGATTGCCTGATCCATGCAGTCCTGGAGGTGCTGGTAGAAGGCATTTGTAAGTGATACAGCGGCTTGGGTAATGGTGTCCGCTGGCTTGGGGGCCTTGAAAGAGACCACACCAGTCTTTAGAAGTGTGAAGTTGGCTTTTGAGAAGGTCTTCACTGTTTTATTTGTCTATCTGGGGTGGGGATGGGATGTGGACTCCCACTGAGATTAGTTCATGATCTGATCTCACAAATGATGGGTATACTTCTGGTGTTGAACATTGTGACCCCATGTTCATGATGATGAGTTCTAGTATGTTGTCTCCTCTTGTGGAGATGGTGACTAGTTGTTCCATGGCATTTGAGTGTATGAACTCTAGGAACCTTTGGGTTAGAGTGTTGGGGCTTGAGTAGTGATCCCAGTCTATATTTGGATAGTTGGAATCACCCAGTATGATGGTGTTCGGAGATACATTTATCCCCTCCAGTGTTTTCAGGACAGCTGTGTGAGGTACCTGAGTTTGAGAGGGTGGCATGTAACATGCTACAAACTGCAGAGCAGTCTTGCCTATGGTTACTTGCACCTGGACTGTCTCCGATGCATCGTGTGTTGCCACCAACCTTGAGGTGAGAGTGTCCTTGATGAATATGGACACCCACCCTCCTGTCTTGGTGTTGTCCGGATTTTGGGGCCGGAACGCATGATATGAGGTAACACCCGATAGTGCCGTGGTGCTGTCAGAAGCCGTGAACCAGGTTTCAGGCACAGCACAGACATCAATGTTCTCCATACTGAGAAGGGCGTCGAGTGTGTGCAGCTTGAGGTTGAGACTTCTGGCATTGAGCAGCATTACCCTTAGTGTTTTTCCTTTTCTGTGTTCTAGGGTGGTAGGTGTAGAATCTGATTCTTGCATAAAAAAGGCACAATGGGGGTGGCAAGAGCCTCAGCCAAAATCCGGAAGCCCAGGGGTGACAGGTGCAAGCCGTCCCTTGCAAATCAGCATGGCCTGTCCAGCATGTCATCCCAGGCAGACAGACATTGGACCCCCTTTGAATGACACCACAGTTTAAGCCAATTATTACAGCTGATCATCTTGTCTCTGTTTATGTGGCATCATACTTGGTGAAGGTAGGATACTGCTCAAGGTCAGGGTCATACCTGCCTGGCCTACATAATCAGAGAGATCCTCTATGTCTCTTTTCATGTAGTCCAGGGAGGTACATCTCGGGTCATTCACACCAGCATGGATAATGACTGAGTCAGACTTGTACTTGCAGTTGAGTGACCTGAGTGCTTGCATTATGTGGTGGATTCCAGTGCCCGATAGGCAGCTTACTGTGACCTGCTCCGTACTCGATCTGGTGAGCGGGACGTCAGTGTGTCTGACTATGGAGTCACCTATGACAAGTGTGTCTGGCATTGTGTTTGGCCTTAAGGGCTGTGACTGTTTGGCACACTGACTCTGTGGTCTATGTGTTGCATGTGCTGTGCCCTGTGGAGGCAGTTGTGTGGGTGTCTGCTGTGGTGGCCGCTGCTGTTTTGGTAGAATTCTGATCAGAGCCTCCGAGTATGTCTTTGTGTGTCTATGTGTATGATTTTAAGTTGTGATAGTGCTATGTGAGACTGGGTTTGTGGTGTGTGTGGTTACCTTCACCTTCTCTCTGGTCTTGCTAGTCCTATGTTGAGAGAGCTCAGCCTCAACTTTGGCTATATAGTTGCATCTCTCACATGTATGTGTGTTTTATGGGAGAAGGAGAGGGTTGTCAGTGTATATGAGGCAATTGTAACATTGCCTCAATATTCCCAGGTTCACCAGCTGAGCAGGAGAGGACACTAGCAACTGATCCCTAGACATGCTAGAAGGAATAGACAAAACAATGTTGGAATACAGGGAGATATCAAGCCCCCCAAACCACATTATAGTGCTTGACTGACAATACCTACACATACACCATAGTTTCATAGTGTCATAGTTTACTACTAGGCTATCTGCCCTAGTGCATGTATAAGCCTAGCCATAGTGATGTGGCTATTGCCACCCCTTATAATGGTAATAAGTGTACAGAATAGATTCCGAATATTGTGCCTCTGACTTAGTAGTGACACATTATGACCCCCTTACGTAATTGAATAACTTGACTGTGCCTCTGTCTAGTCTGTGCCTCTGTCTCATATGCAGTTGTCCAGATGTCTCTTGAAGAGAGTCAGTGAGGGACTCTGTCTAACATGAACTGGGATACTTTGCTAGAGTGTGAGATGCCTCTGAGTTATGACTCTGTCCCTCCAGCATGTCCTATACATGTATGTGCTGAGGTTCAAATCTTCAGCTCTCATGGTTCTGGTGGATTTGGATTGCTTGCAGTGGAGCATGTCCACCAAATCCTGATCGGACATGGTCTTGTATGTCAGGCATAGGTCACCTGTAAGTATGCGGTATGACACTGAATAAAGCTGGATTTCCTTTATTCTGGAAGCATATGACATGTGTTGTAGACCCATGATCTTCATGGTAAGGTACTTTTGGGGTCTCTCCAGCTGTTGCAAGTGCTGGGTGAGGTACATACCAAATGGGGCTTTGTATTCAATCATGGGCCTGATAAGGGAGAAGTATAGTGGTACAATGACCTGCTATGATCTGGATGGAAAACCCTCCATGATAAGGTGGGCAAGATAGAAAGTCTTTCTAAACACTTTGGCAACATGGGTGTCAAACGAGATGTCACTATCTACATGTGTCCCCAGGTGTCTGATTTGTTTTCTGTGCTCAGTGGGTTGCTGTCTATGTATTGATCTGTGGGTACTTTGTTCCTCCCAAAGGGGATGACTACACATCAGTTGCATTCAGTTTCAGGCCATGAGTCTGGCACCAGCTATCCGTCTTTGTGATGGCATTCCGTAGGATGTGTGTGCCGGCTGATGTATTCACTATGGTGCCTAGGTTGCAGTCATCTGCAAACTTTGTCAGCCACAACCCTCCTATGTTTGCTTTTACATCTGAAAAGTAAATACCAATTAAGAGGGGTCCCAGGACACATCCTTGTGGGACACCACCTGTGACTGGCTTTGAATCTGACAAGGCACCTGCAATGTTGACTTTATGGGTTCTGTTTCTTAGCCATTTTGCAACCTATCCTGTGACATATGGTGTTATAAGTCAGCTGTTGAGCTTGTCTATG
Organism: Protopterus annectens; assembly: GCF_019279795.1. NCBI lineage: Eukaryota > Metazoa > Chordata > Ceratodontiformes > Protopteridae > Protopterus > Protopterus annectens. The sequence continues at coordinate 1,957,101,524 of NC_056737.1, forward strand.
ATGCCTGAGTGGGGTATTGTGTCACAGGCCTTAGCCAAGTGCAGGTAGGCTGTGTGGACTGCATAGCCCTCATCAATGGCCCTACTGACAGTTTCATAGTAGTCAACTAGGTGCAAAAGGCAGGATCTGCACTGTACAAAGCTGAACTGGGTGGGATCAAGGGTCTGTAGGTCAGCAATGTCTCTGTGTAAGAGCTCCATAATGACTCTTCCCATAGCTTTGCAGACAAGGCTGGTTAAGCTTGTGTGGTGGTAGTTGCCATGGTCTGTGGAGGCAGTGGGAACACTGTTGCTGTACGCCAGTGTTCAGGTACACATCCTGTAGCAAGGCTAAGGTTAAATAGCATTTGTATATATGGGTCCAGCTCCTTCTGGAGTTCACATAGCATGCAACCGGGGATACCATCAAGTCCCATTGATGCTGTGTACTTGTCTTTGCTGAGTGCGGCTCTCACATGGACATCCAAGATGACAGTGAGGTTACATACAGCTGTGATAACTATCTTCTTTTGGGGGTGAGGGAGGGGGTAAATTGCACTGAAGCTGTCTGCGGAATGTTGCCAATATCTGTCAGGTCACTGGAATATATGTTGTTGTGTACCAACTCTGAGCATATCTGAGGGTTCCCAACCAGGTGTCTGACATAACTGAAGAAAGCAGTGTGGTTACCTTCATTGTCTTTGGTGATTTTTGTCCCCAAGTTGACCTTGCATGTCTTTACGAGATAATGTAGCTTTCTACTAGTGCTGATCACAGCTGTCTTCCCTTTTGGAGATGTAGCTCTGTCTTGCATTAGTATCCCTCATCTGTTATACAGTTTGTTTATGGCTGGGGTCCACCAGACAGGCCACTTTCCCTTTGTGGAGAGGGTCTTGTTTTTATTTGTGATTGCATGGTCCATGCTTTCTGACATCTAGCTAAGGGGAGGTCATTGTGGTTCTGCAGTTATCTGTCATCAGCATTAGAAATGACCACAACAGCCCCTGTGGGGTGTACCTCAGCAGACACATCCAGCAACTGTAGAGTCCACAACAGTACCTCACCAGGAGTATGAAAGAGCTGGAACACATGTAATGTGTCGCCTGATTAAACAGAGTGCAACTCCACACACTGCCATGCTGTCCACCCAGACGCAAGCTGTGCCTGATGTAGAAAGCCATGTCCAAGCTGGAATCAATGCACATGCTGCACCTTGTACAATCTGAATGGCAGGGAGCTATGCACATGAGGGACCTGAACCCCAGCACTGACATACATAGGACAAGCTGTACTGCATTATCCATAACACAAAAGCCACCCCCACGCATGAGTAAACTACCAGTACAGGTTATCCATAGAGTCACTCGTTGATTCCCCTCAACAGGAATCCTAATGAGTGGATGGGAGATGGTAGGTTTACCCTGGGTATCAATGTTATGTCACAGGTAGACAGAGGCACAGTACACTAAACAAGACATATGTCATGGCAAACTACACTTACAATATGTTGACGGACAAACACACTCTCCGACTAGCATTAGAAATGGCCTAGGGCACATCGGTAGTGTTTGCCAATGTACACCCATGTTGTGGAATACACTACTGATGTTGGATGAGGCTGTTGTAAGTAGTTCACATCTGAACATAATGCAACATGGTCAGATAGGTTCATGGGTACATAGGTTTATACTAGGCTATCTTCCCTAAGGCAGGTATAAGCCTAGCCCAGAGTTTGTTGGTGTACACCACCCTTATATGGAAACAGTACTGTGCCCATTACTTTGTCGTGCCTTTCTCCAGCAGTGACACAGTGACGATCCCCGGGCTAAACCTATGACCTCCCATCCACAGGTCAAGATACCTCTTGAACAGAGCCAGCAAGGTGCTCTGCCTCACATGGACCGGGATTGTATTCCACAGCATAGGGAGTCTCCGAGTGATAACTCCATCCCTCCAACATGTCCAACGTACATCCATGCTAAGGTGTAAGTCACTTGCACTAGTGGTTCAGGTGGATCTGCCGATTTTGAGGTGGAGCATGTCCATTAATTCCTGTTTTGACATGGCCTTGCATGTCAGGCACATGTCACCTCTAAGCAGACGGTATGTGACTGAATAGAGCGAGAGTGTCTTCAATCTGGCAGCATATGACAGATGTTGGGGTTCCTTTATCCTTTGGTGGGGACATTCAGGGTCTCTCCAATTGCTGCAGATGTTGGGTGAGATACATCCAGAATAGGGCATTGTACTCGATCACCGGTCTGATAAGTGAAGAGTACAGGGGAACAATGACCCACTAGATCTGGATGTGAATCCCTTCCTGATCAGGTGGGCAATGTAGAAGGTCTTTCTAGCCACTTTAGCAACGTGAGTGTCAGAAGAACGGCGACTGTCAACCTGTGTCCCCAGGTCCATGATAACCTCCTCTGTGCTTAGAGGATTGCCACCCATATGGTAGCTTGGGGTTACCTTGCTTTTCCCGAAGGGTATGTCTACACATGTTGTGCAATTTGACTTCAGGCCATGGCTCTGGCACCAGCTATCAGTTTCTGTGAGTCCCTTCTGAAGGATATCCGTGTCTGATGCACTGTCCACTATGGCGCCCAGTGTGCAGTCATCTGCAAACTTTGTCAGCCAAAGTCCTCCCATGTTGGCCTGTACTTCTGAGAAGTACATGACAAACAATAGGGGGCCAAGGACTGAGCCCTGTGTGACACCACTTGTGACCAGCCTGGAGTCTGACATAGTGCCAGCAACTCTAACCCTGTGGGTCCCGTCCTTAAGCCAGTTTGCAACCCATCTTGTGACATATGGGTTTACATTTCAGTTGGTAGGGTTTTCTACAATACCTGAGTGGGGTATTGTGTTGACAGTGTTTGCAAGGCCAAGGTAGGCTGTATGGACTGCCTTTCCCTCAACAATGGCCTAAGTGACCGTTTTGAAGATGTCCACCAAGTACAAAAGGCATGATATGCCCTTGACCAAGCCAAACTGGGACGGGTACAATGTCTGCATGTCCCCTATATCTTTGTTTATGAGCTCAATTATGATCCTCTCCATAGCTTTGCAGACTAGACTTGTTAAGCTTATGGGGCAGTAATTACCAGGGTCCGTAGAGGCACCGCCTTTGTGCAGATGTGCACAACTGGACCCTAACCAGGCTGTTGTGCACACTATGGAAATGTAAAGCAGTGATAGGACTAAAGCCCAGGATACTGACCACCACAGTGAAAGTACTGAACCACTACACTATACAGTACTACAGTGTTAGGTCAGTATGAGCGGATGTTGACAATTGTGTGCAAAGTATCCCATGCAAAACCTGCAGGCACAGTATACTCCCTGTTGTGTTCTCACAAAAAGCATTTGGACAGTAACTACACAACATGGCACAGAACACACAACCATAAACTGGAGGTATTTGTTGAAGGTCACACTCATCCACAAATGTGATGGGCTGCAGAGTTCAACATATGGAAAGCCCACACTGGGCATGCTCACACACTTAGATAAATGAGACATCTTTCACACAACATGCCATGGGAAGGCTGAACTGGGCATGCTCACACACTTGGTCCAAATGTTACTCCTAGGAACTGTGAAAACACACCAGAGGATGCTCATTCCCCTTTCTAGACACTAATCATGTCAGCACCCTATAAGTATATCAGGAGAAAAGGAATTTCCCAGTAATCCGAATAGCGCAATCTGCTAATGCGTCCGTCTGTAGTGTCATAACATAGTTAGGTAGGGTTTGAATCCAGCAAGTGGCAAGTGCGTGTGAAGGGGGGTAAGTGTGTATGAAAGGAACATCCCTTTTGGCAACTGGGAAAACACACCACAGGATGCTCATTCCACTTTCTAAACTCTGATGATGTCAGCACCCTATAAGTATATCAGGGGAAAGGAAATCTCCCAGTAATGCGAATAGCGTGCTCTGCTAATGCATCCGTCTCTAGTGTCATAACATAGTTAGGTAGGGGTTTGAATCCAGCAAGTGGCAAGTGTGTGTGAAGGGGAGGTAAGTGTGTATGACTGGAATATCCCTTTTGGCAACTGGGAAAACACACTACAGGATGCACATACCCCTTTCTAAACGATATCACAATTATTTATGGCTTTTGATTACAGACATGCCACGTGCGTTTTGCCCACACAGAATGCCCATGTGTGCGGGTTGTCCCTCACAATAATGCATGACATTGATTAAACCAGTTATGGCAATGCACACATGATGTATGTGTGTGCCAAATACACATATGTACCTGTGACCTTCAATAGTTACCATGTGTGATGCCTGCCACATGTGAATACATGGTATTTGCACAGGGTAACATTATGACTGTGGTCTTCTGTGCAGGTGCTGCATGTGGGATGTGTATATACAGTGTGAGATGTAGATGCTATCAGCCTAGTAGTGAGGGATACACACCTGGTCTGGGGCATATAGTCTACCTGTTGTTGATGAACAGGTGCTGCATGTTTTCACCAGTTGTGGGAGTGGTAAGACGTTATTCCATAGCAATGCAGTGACCGCATGCTAAGAACCGTTCAGCTAGGGTGTTGTAGCTACAGTAATTCATTAGCATTCAGTAATATGTCAGAATCCCTGGTGAGGGTCTGATGCCAACCAAGGTCAGGGTTCTACCAGCCTGTGTCACTTGCTCAGTGATCTCTTCCATGTTCCCTATCATGTATCCCAGTGAGGGACATCCCACATCAGCTGTGGTGGCATGGACAATGACTGAGTCATATGTGTCCATGCATCTGACTGACTTGTATGCTTGTGTTATGTGGTGGACCACAGTGCCCCATGAGCATATCACTGTGACCTACTCCTTGTCCAGCCTGGTGAGCATGTCCTCACTGTACTGGACAATAAAAGTACCTAACAAAACTGCAGCAGTAGTGTTGTATAGCTGCACAGACTGTGCTTGTTTGGCACACAGGATTTGTGTGCTATGTGTTATGCGTGCTGTGTGCAGGCCTAACGTATGCCTGTGTGCCAGCTGCAGAGATGTCTGCCAGTCATGCAAGATGCTATCCTTAGGCTCCACAAATGGCCGGTGTGTTTCCATGCTTGTATTGCTGTCAGTGTAGGTCCACATCAGATCGGTATTGCTGTCACTGTAGTATTTCATGCCACCTGACAGGTTATGCCAGTACTGGGTTCAGAGTGCTTAGTCCACAGTTTGGCCATGTGTTTCCATCTCATACATGTGTTGTACATCCATGGGTAGGGGATAGGGTTGACTGTGTACATGTGGCAGCTGTGACATTACTACATGACACACATATTCCACAACTGTACCATAGAGGTGACTGACAACTGACCTTTGCACATGCTACCATAGTATTGAGATTGCATTGGTGATTAACAGCCCATAGGGCCAATGGTGAACAAGATACATAGGTCCATAGGTTCATACAGGGATGTCTGCCCAGGGCATGTATCCACCTAGCCAGAATGTGTGTGGCTTTCAACATGCATTGTAAATCTGTCTTGCTATGCCCTTTTCCAAGGTTAGTATACTGTGCCTCTGTCTCACAGTGACACATAAGTGATACCCAGGGTAACCTACAATGTCACATCCAGTCATTAATATCACTCTTGAAGATAGTCACTGAGTCACTCTGCCTAACCTCTATTGGGATAATATTCCAGAATGAAGGGAGCTTCTGAGTTATGAATGTGCCCCTCC
>NC_056737.1:1957107703-1957187703 GCF_019279795.1 Protopterus annectens
AAAACATTACATCATTTCACATTTTCCTGGCATTCCCAGGCTGAAAGAAACTGCATTTACATTCTTTTACACTTAGAGCAATAAAGGACATTCTACAAGTAAATTCTGGTCATTAACTTTAGCCTTAAAACAATAGGCAGGAAGCCTTCATCTAGCCGGACTAGAGCCGACTTGTAAACATCAAAGGCAGTGATGAAATAATTTTAATTTCAAAGGACCAACAAGAAATGCTTGACTTAGCTTTCTTTACAGCAGAGGCAATGTTGCTACATTCTTTTAAGTTCAACATTTCACAGCTTATTCTTTCATTTAAGAAGACAAGCTTTTATTTCAACATTCATATATTCAAATGATAGAATTATGTACCAAATTCTATTTGACTAGGCTGGCAGCCTTCACTCATCTCTACCAGTCTTCACACCCCACCCCCAGAGAACTTGAGCTAGTTTTTCAAGTGACCCTTGAGAAACGTCACTTGAGAGGGTTAGGTCTGAGTGTACCTCACCCCATTCCCTGTCTTGAGATCCCATCTGCATTGGCATTGCTAACCCCACTGCGGTGCTGCACTGACATATTATATGCTTGCAACCCCAGTATCCATCTTAGCAACTTGGCATTTTGCTGGCTGGCTCTGTTTAACCATGTTAGGGGGTTGTGATCTATCATAACAGTGAATTTCCTTCCATACAGATAACGCTGAATTTTCTGCAGTGCCCACAATATGGCTAGACATTCCTTTTCTACAGCTGCATAGCACTCCTCTCTGTGTTGGAGCCTATGACTGAGATAAACCACTGGGTGCTCTTCTCTCTCTGAAGAAACCTGGCTAAGTACAGCCCCCACACCATGATTTGAAGCATCCACCTGCACAACAAATTATTTGTTGTAATCTGGACTGGGTAACACAGGGGGGGGGGGTCCTCCCAAAGCTTCTTTAAGCTTCTGGAATGCCTGCTCACATGCTGGGGTCCACACTACCATATCTGGCCTGTTCTTCCTTGTCAGGTCTGTGAAGGGAGCAGCTATGGTACTACAACTGGGGACAAACTTTTTGTAGTACCTGCTGTGCCTAAAAATGCCCTCACCTGTGTTTTAGTAACAGGTGCAGGCCATGCCTCAATGGTTTCCATTTTGGAAGGTCTGGCCTTATCTTGCCACTCCCCACTCTATGTCCTAGGTAGGAGACCTCCTCCATACCCTGTTGACATTTGCTTGGCTTAATGGTAACCCTGCCCCCTGTAGTCTGCCCAGCATCTCCCTGACATGCTAAAGGTTCTCTGGACAGGAATGGCTGTAGATGGCAATATCGTCTAGGTAAGCAAGGGCCAACTCTCCTGGTCCTGCTAGGATATGATCTACCAGCCTCTGAAAAGTTGCTGGGGCATTCTTCATCCCAAAGGGCATCTTTGTGAACTCATACAAGCCAAAAGGAGTCATAAAGGCTAACTTCTGTCTAGCACTGGGAATAAAGGGCACCTGCCAGTAACACTTGGTAAGGTCAATGGTTGTAAGATACTAAGCCTCACCCAGCTACTCTAGGGCCTCATCCCTCCTAGGCATGGGGTAAGCATCCGACTCTGTGTGACTATTTAATTTCCTGTAGTCCACACAGAGCCTGCAGAACCTGGTGCTGCCATCCTTCTTTGGCACAAGCACCACTGGTGAGGCCCAGGGACTGTTGGACTCTTGAATCACCCCTAGTTCCAACATCTCCTGTATCTCCTCTCTCAGAGTCTGTTTGACTCTCTCAGGCACTCTATAAGGGGCCTGCCTAATAGGCCTTTGGGGTCCTGTATCCACTTGGTGCTGCACCAGCTGGGTGCACCGTGGTTTCTCAGTGACCATGTCCCCAAATTCCTGCAACACTGCTTGGCTTTCTTGAACCTAGGTAGGAGATAGCTGCTGGGACATTGCTACCCCTTCCACTGAGGTGTCAGCCCGAGCCTCACTGAGGAGATCAGCCCCAAGTTCTCCCTCAGATTCCTCCTGAAATCCACTGCAAATGCTCAGCACAAGGGCCTCCCTATCATGGTAAGGTTCATCATGTTAACATGGTACAATTTGTGCCCCTGCTGTCTGCCTAGCAGTTCCACCATGTAGTTAACATCACTTACCTTGCTTACCACTTTCTAGGGTCCCACCCAAGCTGCTTACAGCTTGTTGTGTCTGACAGGAATGAGAACCATTACCTGCTGCCCCACAGCATATTCTGTAGCTCGAGCATTCCTATCATACATGAAATTGGCACCTCTGTCAGTCAGTATTTCTTTGGAAACCTACCCTGCTGAAAATCTCTAACAAAGCATTTGCCAACTTCTCTGTCTCAATGGAGGACAAAGCACTGCCTCAGGGTATTGTGTAGCATAATCAACTACCACTAGGATATACTTTTTCCCCGTGGAACTTGGGGTACTCAGAGGACCTACAATATCCATAGCTACCCTCAGAAATGGCTCCTCAATCACAGGCAAAGGCATCAAAGGAGCTCTCACCTTGTCTCCTGCCTTGTCTACTTTTTGGCACTGCTTACAGGTCCTGCAGTACCCTGTTATATCTCTGGAAATTCCAGGCCAATAGAAGTTCTGCATAATATACATCTTTGTTCATTTTATGCACATATGACCTGCAAAGGGAATATCATGGGCTATGGCTAGAAGCACCAGATGGTAGGCTCTAGGCACTACCAACTGCTGTACTCGCTCACCTTCTAGCCCTCCCTCAGGGGTCCACTCTCTGTATATTAGCTCTTTGTCCCATTATACAGATTCCCCCTTTCTTTGAGAATCAGGTGCCTCCCTAGTTACCTGCCTCAGGTTCTGCATTGTAGGGTCTGAGAGCTGAGCCTGTAATCCTTCCCAGATCCCCTTCCACAGGAAGTCTGGTATCCTCTGACAGTGGTGCCTCACTGTCAGCCTGGGTACTACTACTCACCTCTACCTTTGCAGTCACTCTGTCCAGGGGACCATCAGCACCCATGAACAGCTGTGGCTCACATTCAGTTACACTGCTACAGAGTAGCTTCCTCCCTGACGTAACCACCTCACCAGTCCTGGCTGCAAGTATGCAGTCTGTCTGGGTCTCCCCCAGGCTACCATACCCGCATGCTTGTCTCCAAGCCTGACTGCATGTAACTGCAAAAGCACAGGGTACTGCACTATCAAAATCATTCCCTATCAAGACATCTGCAGGTATATCCTCAAGCACACCTACTTGCTGGCTTTCTTTTCCACCCTCCCAGTCAAGGTGAACCCTAGACAAATGTATTTGGAATGGGATCTCTCCTAAAGTAATGACTGGAGTAAACTGCCCAGGCAAGTAGTGCTCCTCTGTAACCATTGCAGCCTTTACAATGGTTATATCAGAGACTGTGTCTCTCTTGGCAATGGCCTCTTTGCCATTCACTACAATAGGATATAGCCTCTGCTGGTAGTTTGGTACCCTTGTTTTCCCAAGACAACCTACTATTGGCATTTTGTCTTTCCCACTTACTGGCTCTCTCACCTTTTGTTCCCCACCTTGCCTCTGTAGACATCTGTATGCCACATGGCCCCACTGGTTGCATTCAAAACATTTAACTCTAGCTCCTGGACATGTACCTAGAACAACTGGGGACGAACTTTCTGTAGTACCCTGCTGTGCCTAAAAATGCCCTCACCTGCTTTTTAGTAACAGGTGCAGGCCATGCCTGAATGGTTTCCACTTTGGCAGGTTCTGGCCTTATCTTACCACTCCTCACTCTATGTCCTAGGTAGGAGACCTCCGCCATACCCACCTGACATTTGCTTGGCTTAATGGTCAACCCTGCCCCCTGTAATCTGCCCAGCATTTACCTGAGATAAGAATTTTCCCTGCTACTGGCAGATTCTGTTGGGCAGTCTGTGCTACCCACCATGGGTTCCTTTAGACCCATGAGCAGTACTGGAGGTCCCCTTCCTGTGCAGGGCTGCCCTGCTTGGCAGCTATAGGGCTCCCATCTTCCCCAACTTATCTGAAGTAGCACATTGTCTATCAGCTAACCAGATCCTCATGTCCTCAGGCTTTTTACCTCACCAAAAGGTCTGCCAGCCCTTCAAAACTGGTGAGCTGACATCCATTCAACCACCCATGGAAATAAGTGCTAAATTCAGCAACATATCCATGCACACTTTCATCTTCCTTGCGTCTATGCTCACAAAAAATTTCCTATACATATCAGGTGTTAGCTTAAATAGTTCTAACAGACAATATTTTTACAGCAGTATAATCAAAACATGCAACGTCAGACATTTTAGATAGAACAGTTACAGCTTTACAATCAAGTAAGGGGGTCAGGAACCGTACCCAGAGCCCATGGTCAACTTCATACTGTTTACATACCCTCTCAAACATATGAATGAAACTTTCAAAATTATCCCCCTCTTTAAACTGCGGAAGAAATTTACTGACCTTTTGTGCTTCTGGGGACCAGTTACTCCCTTCCCTATTTCCTCCATGACTCTGGTGAAGAATCAGCATGACCTTCTCATGCTGCGTCTGCCTCTCTTGTTCCTCATCTTGCAGACTTAACAGTTTCTCATTCTCCTCAGCCTACAAATGTTGCAGTCTCTCATTTGCTTCAAATTCCACATGCCTGGCCTCCAACTCAAGTCTCTTTAGCTCAAGCTGGATTTTTAAGTTCACTGCAGACAGGTTTAGCTGTCCAATCTCTGAGAGAATTATATCTCCACTGCCAGTCTGATTGTCCCCCTGGTTATTGTTTTCTGATGTAGCTGTAACCAAGGCTGTAACCAGGTCTGCCTTAGTCAGGTTTCCATGCACCAGTTCCCATGGACCAGTTCCCTAGTCCCCTAGCCTGGCACACCTCCACCATGTGGCTCCTTGTCAGCTTTCCAGGGTCTAAATTAGAACGATGACGTTTCAAAACTTTGAATGTTCTAATATCGATCCCTATTCAGCAAAAGCTAAAAACATTGAACATACAGAGCAGCATTTATTTTCCTAAGGAAAACATTTGCTGTTCCAAAACACATACATACAACAAAAGCACACCAAACAAACAGCAATCCACACACATACACCTAAAATGTTACACCTAACCCTACACTAAACTATACACACACCACTAACTATCCATTTACCTTAACCCAAACCCTAACCCTATGGTCCATCACTATAGCATACTCACCTCACCCACGCCCTAACCCTAACTCACCTACACTGCCCTAACCCTCACATCCACACAATCGCACACTTACCTGACCCACACCCTAACCCTAACTCATCTAGCCCACCCTAACCTTCACATCCACACAATCGCACACATACCTAACCCACGCCCTAACCCCAACTCACCTACACTGCCCTAACCCTCACATCCACACAATCGCACACTTACCTGACCCACGCCCTAAACCTAACTCACCTAACCTGCCCTAACCTTCACATCCACACAATCGCACACATACCTAACCCGCGCCCTAACCCTAACTCACCAAACCCACCCTAACCCCCACATCCACACATACCTAACCCACACCCTAACCCTAACTAACCTAACCCGTACTCAATCGCACACTTACCTAAACCCGACCTGTAACTTTCCACCACAGCGCTGAAAATACCGAAGCAACAGAAACAGACAACCAAATTCTTTCCCTAGGAAACAATTCAGTCTTCTGTTGCTTCAATATTTTCAGCTTTCGCTGTATAGGTTTCGATATTAGAACATTCGAAGTTTTGAAACTTCGATGTTCTAATATAGACCCACTTTTCATACTCCTCTGCTGACATGCTTCTTACTCACCGACTAACTAATCTAACAAAAGAAATAAAACATTTGTGATTTGAACTCTGAGTATTCACTGCATAGCTGTTTTACAGTACAAATCACCATCAAAGCTTGCTGTACACAAGCTACAGGATTCACTCTACCCACACCACTATAAGCCAATTAGTATTTGCCAACTAATTAATATGTAATATGGCTATCCCACTACTGCCAAACAATTAATATGAGGATATCCTAACCACTGCCACCAATTAATATGGGATATGGATATCCCAACCACTGCCACCAATTAATATGTGACGCCCATGTCCTGGCCCAGCAATCAAAGAGCCTCAACCCTCACCCCTAACACCAGAGAGGACATCTTGTATAGGAGAAAAGAATACACACAGTAAAGTGCAATTTCTCTTAAGAGCACAAAGAGATTGCAGTCAGTTCATGGCTGGTCGCTCTCTTGCTCCCCAGGTCCCCAATAGGACTCCCCACTGGCACAGCTATAGGGTCCAGATCTCAGCCTAGTGGCCAAGTTAAAACCTTTAACACCCTCTCTGTCAAACCAGTGATTTGTGTCCCTGCCCAAGTAGCTGACACACACACAGACACAAACACACACACACACACACACACACACACACACACACACACACACACACACACACATATGCACTTTGAGAAGTGGTTATACAACCACACAGACACTCCTGGGGAAGGCTGGCACAGTTTCTCCAGCTGTGCCCCTTTCTCCCAACTATATGGTAGTTCCACTGGCCACCACCCATTAATAATTATCATCTATGCAAAGGCCCTTAAAAGGGTGTCCAATAATTACTGTGCAATATTATTATCCAATTGGTAAGTGTGACTAATCAGTCAAGGCTTATTAGAGTGGCTTTGTACAGTAATCATTATAAATATGCAATGTACTCTAGAGCTAAAATTATCTCTACACAAACCAGCCACAGTTAAAAGGTTTTAAAATATATAATAATAAATAATTAAAGCCACAAGTCAATATTTTCTACTAGACAGTCAGTACTAGTCAAGAGTTCAGAGATCACACAGAAATACTTAAAATAAATCAGTAGTACAGTTCTGACATCACAGAAAAACACTTATTCTAATCTTTATAGCTTCTAGCTATCTACAGGAAAACACACTTCTAAAATAACTTACATAAGATGACAGGCAGAGTGCTGAGTTGGATGTTCAGACAAAAATGCTTAATAATCTCTGGTTCTCACTGTTTAAATTGAAACTGCAGTTCTGGTAAAACATTACATCATTTCACACTTTCCTGCTGTTCCCAGGCTAACAGAAACTGCATTTACATTCTTTTACACTTAGAGCAATAAAGGACATTCCACACGTAAATTCTGGTCATTGACTTTAGCCTTAAAACAATAGGCAGGAAGCCTTCATCTAGCCGGACTGGAGCCGACTTGTAAACACCAAAGGCAGTGATGAAATCATTTTAATTTCAAAGGACCAACAAGAAATGCTTGACTTAGCTTTCTTTACAGCAGAGGACAATGTTGCTACATTCTTTTAAGTTCAACATTTCATAGCATTTTCATTCATTTAAAAAGACAAGCTTGTATTTCAACATTCATATTTTCAAATAGAATAATGTACCAAATTCTATTTGACTAGGCTGGCAGCCTTCACCCACCTCTACCAGTCTTCACACAGCCATCATGAATGGAACTCTTAAGGACATGTACTATGATCCACAGAAATACATAATGGCAAGTACAAATGGGGAGTATATATGAACTCTGAGATTGCAGTGTCTTAAGGCATAATCCCTAGTCCAACATACAGTTTATAGATTCGTAGGTTCATAGGAGGTCACTAGGCTGATGGCCCTAGGTCCTTTACAAGCCTAGCCATGTTATACCTGTGTTCCCTAACTGACCTAAATTAGATGGTCAGCATTCTCAGAGATTGTATAAAATTGGCCTTTATTAACATGGTTATTTTATAATTGGCCTAATTGTTAGCCTTTATTCTTCACAACAACTGTTTTTTTTTTAGTTATTTGCTGGGCATCTTCTATGCATAGTTTGCATGCCATCCCTGTTTCCATGAGGGTTTTGCTGTGTATTCCTATTTCAGCATATAACCCACAAATATGCAATGATTGAACAGGTGATCCCCCAGAACACCAGTAGATGTGTGCAGCATGTGTAATTATTTGTATATCATGCATATATAAAAATCACATATTTTAGACTAAGAAACAGTGCTAGTTTTCAAACTTTATCAGGAAACCTTTAAGAAGTGTGAGTTATACAGAGAATACTGTAACTCTGAAGCCATCAGTTTTGATGGCTTAATGTAGCTTCATTGGACTAACTTTGTATGTTTTTACTTTTTGACAAGATTGGCCTCAGGTTAGGTTTTGTGCCACATTCTCTATTAAAATGTAATAATGCGGGTTAAGACTACTTTCTCATCAAGATAACTACAGAGGAGGATCAAATGAGAAGTCAAGAAATGTTGATCAAAGATTGAAACAATACTAATTTCATGAAGTTTAATCATACCTTGACTTAGGAATGGGGTCCATTCTCATCATGGCATTAGAAACCGAAAAGATTTGGAGAAATTAAAAAAGAAAAGAGAAACACATACACATGTAACTTTGTACAAATTGCAGAAGGAGTCATTACTGGCACATTGCAGGTGCTGTGAAGAGCACTTCTGGCTGACATCAAAGATTGAAACAATACTAATTTCATGAACTTTAATCGTACTTTGACTTAGGAATGGATCCATTCTCTTCATGGTATCAGAAACCCAAAAAACTTGGAGAAATTAAAAAAAGAGGAAAGACAAGAACTACTGTAAAGTTGCCAGCCTGACATTCATTTCATATAATGATGTGAAACACAAAATGGAAGCAGGGTATTAAATGGTCTTTATTGTCTACCTGCTGATACATACAGTACTGAATCTAATCAAGTAGAGAAAACTATAAAGCAGTTAAGACAAGAAGTGTCACTGTTAGAGGAGTATAGAAAAGGGAGCAGATACATCAAAAATTCTCAGATAGATAGACATGATAAAAGCAATGCACAATATTATAATGGATCAGGATCTATCATGCATTATCTCAAATAATAAAGTAAAAATATCAGCAAAGGCAGAAAAACTTAGAAGATACACAGATAAATATAAAGGAAAAGTACAAAATAAGCAATTTATTGATGACTCCAAAAAAGTTTTATAGAGAAGTGGGAAACAAGGTAAAAGGAATTGAAAGACCACCCAAAAAAAGAAGAAATAGATACATTTTTGGAGACATATTTATGAAGATCCTATGAAACATAACAAATATGCTAAACAGATAGCAGTAAAAGAAAGTATAAGAAGTTCAAAGGTACAGAATATCAAATTGGATGAAGTTACAGCCAGAGAGGTTAAAACAGTTATGAAAAGCCTGTAATTGGAAAACTCCAGGCCCAGATGCAGTACCTAACTTTTGGTTAAAAGTATTAACATCTTTGCATGAAGATTTAACCATGAGTAATTATTTATATGCCCACCCTGAACAGATACCAACCTGGCTAACAGGAAAAACAATGCTGCTACTTAAGATTGAACCTGCAAATTACCCTAAAAATTATAGACCAATAACTTGTCTTCCAACTACGCATAAACTATACACCGGAATTGATGATGACAGAGTTTATAGTCATTTAGAAGAAAAGTCAATCATGGCAAGGCAAATAAAAGGAAGTCATATGGAAAAAAGGATCATCTGTTGTTAAATAAAGTCATAATGGAGACCTGTAAAAAGGGGAAGAATCTAAGTATGGCATGGGTTGACTGCAAAAAAGCAGTTGATAGTATCCCACATTCATGGATGCAGGAGAGCTTAAAATGTATAAGATACATCCTGCACTAATCAACTACATTACAGTGATCATAAAACAGTGGCAGACCACTTTGCAATTGAGCCATGATAAAAGACAAATTATTATTCTGGGATAAAAATCCAAAGGGTGATATTCCAGGGTGACTCCATGTCATCTCTGTTATTCTGTCTTGCACTTAACCCATTAAGCTGTCTACTATAATAGATTAGACCATGGCTATAATTTGGCTCCTAGAAAACAAAAAAGTGTAAAGACTTCTCATCTCTTTGTCAGTGATTTAAAACTGTATAGCTCATCAGACGAGGAACTGAAAACACAACTGTAAGTAGTCAAAACGTATTCAGATCATATAGGAATGACATTTGGTCTTGATAAGTATACAAAAGCAAACGTTAAGGCAAGAAAACTGCAGCACCAAGAAAATATCAGTTTGGGACAAGAATGTGATATAAAAGAACTTGAGCCGTAGGGAATGTATAACAATTTGGGAATTGATGAAGGCTAAACAATAAAACATTAACAAATGCAAATAAATTTACTAAGGAATATTTTAGAAGACTTAAATTAATCCTGAGAACAGTTTTGACATCTAGGAACAAAATTCAAGCTATAAACCAGTTTGATATTCCTGTCCTAACTTACAGTTTTGGAGTGATTGACTGGCCCGAAAATGTGTTAGGAAAACAAAAAGGATTCTTCAGGCTCACTAAATGATTTATAAAAATCAGTGCATACCAAGATTATATATAAGTTGTTCAAAAGGAGGTATGGGCCTCCTTGAAATTGATTACATATATAGATCTGCAATCATGGAACTGCACAGATATCTGCTGACCTCACAGGATTCAAATGTAGTGAAAGTTTTGAAACATGAGGAGAATAAATCTAAGATAACTTCCCTGCTTAGTCTAGCGGAAGCATATCGACGTCAAACACGAATGGAAATCGAACTAGAAAGTAGATAAAAATCAGGTGGCAACTGAACATGCCAAAAAAACAAAAGAAAGAATATACTGTAAGGTGAAGGATCAGATGAGAAGTCAGAAAATGTGGAAAATTCATAAATATAGTTGCAAGTATAGAAAACTTCTGGAAGAACCTCATGTTGATCAGGATCGAATGCAGGAATTGTTAAGGAGAGGTGAATTCAAACCAAAAGATGAAAGGTTAATATTGGCAGTCCAAGATACTGGGCTACACATGCATGTTGGTTTACAATGTCCATCGAATATGTGACAGAAATAGACAAATGTAGGTTTTGTAAAACAGAATTAGAAACAGTCGCACACCTTCTTGTTGGTTATGACATACTAATGGCAGAAGGACTGTATACTGAAAGGGTATAATAATTTGGCAAGACTGTTGCACTGAGGATTGTGAAAACATTATGGTATTGAAGTAGCTTAAAAACACTGGAAACATGGGCCACAAAGCAGCATAGAAAATGATGAAGTCTACATCACATGAGATTACCCATTACCAACAGTTCAAAAGACAGATTCATGAAAACCAGATATAGTGGTCCATGAAAAGAAGATAAAAGTGGCATTGATCTTTGAAAGCACTACACTCAGCGACTACAGTGTCTTGCATACAGAGAGACACAAAGTCATAGAATATCAGGATTTGTAAGCAGAAACGAGAACAATGTTGAAGAAAGATACCCAGACAGTTCCAATAGGAGAAGATCCAATTGGTCTTATAAAAAAGAATCTGCATTCATATTTAGATATGTTACCAATACATGTAACTCCATACAAATTGCATTGTCATTACTGGGCACATTATGGGTGCTGCGAAGAGCACTTCTGGCTGATATCAAAGACTGAAACATTACTAATTTCATGAACTTTAATCATATTTTGACTTAGGAATGGGGTCTATTCCCATCATGGTATTAGAAATCCAAAAGACTTGGAGAAATTAAAAAAAATAGTGCTATTCCAAATAAGTGAATTTAAAAACACTCAGGTAGGTGGAGTGCGTTTGCATGTGCCTTCTTTGAAGGTTGGGTGCCAGGCTGGCAACTTGACACCATAAAAATTCACTGCCAGTCATTAGCGGACTGGAGTTCCACTGTGGTGACCCCTAAGTGGGAAAAGCCGAAAGACAGTTAAAGACTTCCAAGCACTTGTCATAAATGTTACTGATAGAATATTTAGAAGGGGTGTGTGTGTGTGTGTCTGTGTGTGTGTGTGTGTGTGTGTGTGTGTGTGTGTGTGTGTGTGTGTGTGTGTGTGTGTGTGTGTGTGTGCTTCTCTCTTGACAAAATCACACAGATTTGTGAAATTTTATGAGACTCATAAATATGGATGGCAAGGATAAAATTAATATTCTGTTTAGTTACACATTTTTCACTGAGTCTGGAAATTACTGTCATTAGAACACAGAAGTATATCTTAAATATATCATATATATCAAGACAAGAAGATAGTCTGAATGAATTTATGAAAGTACATGCAAATCAGGTAGCAGTAAGACATTCAGAATACTGTTGATGTTTTCTATATTAAATAGCCACTTGCTCTTGTTCAGTTTTTTTTTTATTTCATCTATAATACATCCCAAATTAATGCTGTGCATCAAAATCCTGGGCATAAGCTGTTACTGAAGTATGAAGTAGACAGGAGGCTGGAGTGTGACAGTAATAGAAATTCCAACTGGTGCAGAATTCAGATTAATGGTAAACAGAGCCCTAGGCGAGGTGTCAGCCTGAAAACCTGCTCCCTCAGGTCACACAGAACATTTTCATTTCCATGTACTGTCATCTTCACTTTCACATCCAAATTGCTGTTTTTACTATACAGTCAGTATTTAACAAAGTTTTTATTTCAGAATTTAACATCAACATTTTAAAATAAAAATATTAATTAGGAAGGAGGGAAAAACAATATTCAATAAAATATTAAAGGAAAAGCTGTGCACTCGTTTGTCTTTTGATTTGACTTGCTCAGCCTTCACTTGAATAGCATTACACTAAAGAAGTCTCATTTAACCATAATATTGTCCTACATCGCTTCCATAAAAAGGATTTCATTTCTAGCGGGTTTACCCTGTTCACAAATGAATAAAATGCAAACAATTTGTGTTGTGTGTTGCTAATAATAAATCACTGTTCTACATTTTTGCATTATCTTTACTAAATTTGAAGTAAACAATCTTTTCACTGAGCAAATTCTTGTTCTAAATACTTTTTCACCTGTACAGTTCTAAGTCATTATAACTTAATATTAAAAAAAAATGTTAAGGCCTTAAGGACAAAACAGCTCTTTTATTAATTTTTATCTCCTCAAGTTCTAGACAGAACAAACACCACAAAAAATTAAGTATTATAATAATAAATCCTGGTTACAGTAAAATGAGTTAAGCAAAATCACAATGAAATACTTTTATGGCCAACCAAGTGAAAGTTTTAATAATTAA
Source organism: Protopterus annectens (assembly GCF_019279795.1). NCBI lineage: Eukaryota > Metazoa > Chordata > Ceratodontiformes > Protopteridae > Protopterus > Protopterus annectens. The sequence goes on from NC_056737.1 coordinate 1,957,120,775, forward strand.
ACTTTTTTAATGTTATAAGTCCTATAAGCAAATTCAGATCACATATATGCATTTCTGTATTATTTTATTTTACATTTGCTTACTTGGAAAGTCCAACAGGGCATGTTGCCCTTTTTCAGCAGATGCCCTGGGAGAAAAGCTCCTTTGTTGGTAAAATTTTGCATTAGATTGCAAGAAAAAGCAGAATCAGAAATTAAAACGGGTAACAACAACAATAAACAAGTATGGTTGGTACAGTATGTAGACAAGTAATATTTTACATTGGATACATTAAATCTAAAGACAGTTCTTAGTATTGTATAAGGAAAACAACAAGCATTTAAACAATGGGCCAGATTCAGGAAGGCTTACACGGAGTTCAAGAGTAGTGTAAGCCTCCGTGTAAGCCTCCCGATTCAGGTACAGCCCAAACCTCCGTGTAAGAGACAGCTAACACGTCTCTTACACGGACTGGGCGTGGAAATGCTCAATACCTCATTTGCAGCTCAAAGATATGCAAATGAGGTATTTGAGTGATCCATGAAGCTGAAACCAGTCCGTGTAACGGACGTGTTAGCAGAAATTTACCCAGCTGACAACTGAGTACATTTCTGCAAAATCTAAAACGGAGCTATGTCAGCTCCAAATAAAGGATGCATATGTTTCATTAAGCATGCTAATGGCCAAATATGTGGCCATTGGCATGAAAAAGTGTTGCAAAAATATGTTATATAACTTTTTTTTCGTGGGATTATGATGTGTAACTGCAGCGCACACCCGCGCAAACGGGGTGCGCTACCTAAAACTGAAAACCGAAGCTTATAAGCCCACAGTTGTGGGATTTATGTATTACATGGAATGTCAATGGAGGGACTTGCAGACCAAAACAATATGGCCTCCGTTTAGTGGTTGTCAAGGGGGGGAAGCTCCGTGTAAGACATGTAACTAAGCATTACTAGGCAATCCTATGTAAATGAGGGTTACAATACTGAATCACACTGCCACATAGGTAATGAGCACTTTCTGAGTAGTGTAAGAGTTAGAGAAGGGGAGGAGGAACAGAGTAAGAGGTAGGTGACATCACGGGGAAGGATAGAAACAAATGTACCAGATTGGAGGGCAATGTAAGGTGACAGATGACAGACAGACATCAGGGAGGGAGGTGTGTCCCAACAGAACACTAGGAAAGTCAATAAATTGAAGGTTTACGCTATCCCTATGCTCAAAGTTTCTTGATATACGCGCGCGACGGCATGCATGTGCATCGTGTAAGGCAGGTTCAACATGTGGGAGCATGTTGCAAACCGTTTACAATGGTTTGCGTGGGCGTGCATGTGTTTAAGGCAGTGTGCACGCATTTTAACATGAATCAGCCTAGTTCACACCGTGCAAGGATGTGTGCGCACGTGTAACACTGTGTAGGGATGTGTGCGCGTGTTTAAGTGACTGTGAGCGTGCTTAAGCTGGTGTGCACATTGCTCCCCCTGAGGAAACAGAGAGGAAACAGGAAACAACCAAAATACACGGAAACTGCCAGAGGATACTGCTGGAGTTAATTGGTGGAAACAATTGGAAGCAGGCAATTATGCAGGCAGACTAGAAGCCCAACCCAGCACTTAAAACACTGCAAAGAGCAGTGCAGGGTGTTTCTCACAAGAGATACTGCAAGAAAGTAAGCTATCAGAATTGAAAACTGAAAAAAGCTGAACTCAGAGCAGAAATGCCAGGGGCTGCCATAGCTGTTATAATCAGGCAAGGAATTGGTTGCTGAGGGTGGTGACAATGCAGATGCTGACAGACAACCCAGAGTGAGGAGAAGGAGAAGAGTATACAGGCCCAGGGTCACCTACCATGGGTTACATGAGCTGGAGATAGTAGAGCTACAGAGTGGACAGAGACCTTCTGCAGCAGATTGTTGAGCTGTGCAGGCCACATCTCACACACAGAACCAACAGAGGGGAACCCATCCCAGTAGAAACCAAGGTATGTGTTGGCCTAAGAATACTAGCAACAGGTACCTTCCAGAGACCAACTGGTGATATGATGGGGATATCACAGGCATCAGCCTCCAGGGTACTGCACCAGTTCCTGGATGCCATGTCAGCACATGTCGGTGATCATATATATGTCCCTAATGACCGTGAGGTTGTGGCCAGCAATATGCGTCTCTTCCAGCAAATAGTGGGATACCCTGAGGTGCTGGGTGCAATAGACTGCACGCGACGTGCGCATCAAAGCACCAGCTGGTGAGCGGGTAGAGCCTACATTAACCGCAAGGGATACCCTCCATCAACTGCCAGGTCGTGTGTGATGCCCAGGGCATAATAATGAATGTGTGTGCTGGCTGCCCTGGGAGCTACCACGATTCCCACATCTGGCATCTGACGCAGCTGTACCAATCATTTGCCAGTGGGGACTTCCCACACGGACACCTAGTGGGGGATGCAGGTCATGCACTTGAGCCGTGGCTGATGACACCCATCAGAAATGCACACACACCTGAACAGGAACACCATAATGAGGCACACGCACAAACACGTAACGTCATAGAGCGTGTGTTTGGGCTGCTCAAGTCACGGTTCCGGTGGACACATCTGGTGGAGCCTTGCAGTACACACCAACTACATGTACCCAAATGGTCATGATATGTGCTATGCTACATAATATGATCCTGCGGAAACAGCTGCAGCAGGACCAGCACAGGGCTGGGCCTAACATCCCCCCACCATTGCCAAGGCCACCACAGGCAGAGGGTGACTCGGAGGAGGAACAACCTGACCTTGTCCCAGTAGGCAGAAGGAGGCGTGCCCAGTATGCCCTGGCCTTGGCAAAGAGGCAACGCATATCACATACACTTGGTCAGTAGGAACACTGGGACTTTAACCCGCTCTGACTCACTCATATAGTAACAGGGATGCCTAACATGACACAACCTGCTTCCAAACATGTACAGGGAGTGTAGTATGTGCATCCGACAGAGGCAGCCCTGCAGCACTAACTGAGGCATGAATGCCATGTGTTAAGTAATGTAATACCATGTACCATATGCACACCTGAGGACCCGACTAACATCCACCCTCACCAATCATAAACCACAAAAAACACAAACCTACCTCATAGGTACCACAAGGGATAGGAACCTAGATGTAATGTTACCCAATGCCAGAAGTATAAATGCGTGCAGTGTAAACGCACACAGTATAGAGAATGTAGATATCAGTGCTGTAATAGAAAACAGGGTCAAAGCCCACATCAGCACCCTAACACTACCAGGTCACTCCTCATACAGTGATGTACATGTGCTTAAACATGGAACAAGCTACGAAATGAGGGTGACTAGCAATAAATGGCATGGCTAACCACACACCCATGTTGGTATCACAACAAGAAGCAACATGGATTACCCATGGTCAAATACCAATGGCTAAAACTGACTACTACTATATAGCTTGCTGCAGACCACTGTCCTAATAGCAGGAACTGCCCCAGGCCTACTCTGGCAACGTGAGTGTCAAACAAAATATTACTGTCAACCAGGGTGCCTAGGTCCCTGATAACCTCTTCTGTGCTTAGAGGATTGCCACCTAGATGGGAACTAGGGGTAACCCTGTTGTTCCCGAAGGGTATGACTATGCACTGTTTAGCATTTAACGTAAGGCCATGGCTCTGGCACCAGTTATCCATGTCTATGAGACCCTTCTGAAGGATGTCTGTGTCAGATGGGTTTCCAACTATGCTTCCCAGTTTGCAGTCATCTTCAAACTTTGTCAGCCATAATCCTCCTGTGTTTGCTTGTACTTCTGAAAAGTAGATGCAGAACAAAAGTGGGCCCAGGACTGAGCCCTGTGGGACACCACTTGTGACAGTTTTGGAGTGTGACATGGCACCAGCAACTTTGACCCTGTGTGTTCTGTCACTTAGCCAGTTTGCAACCCATCCTGTGATGTATGGGTTCACATTTAAGCTGGTGATGTTTTCAATGATACCCGAGTGGGGTATTGTGTTGAAAGCCTTTGCCAGGTCAAGGTAGGCTGTGTGGACTGCCTTGCCCATGTCAATGGCCTTGGTGACTGTCTTGAAAAAGTCAACCAAGTTTAAAAGGCATGATCTGCCCTTGACAAAGCCAAACTGGGTTGGATCCAACGTCTGCAAGTCCCCTATGTCTTCATTTATTATTCCCATTATGATCCTCTCCATAGCTTAGCAGACCAGGCTTGTCAAGCTGATGGGATGGTAGTTTCTGGGGTTGGTGGAGGCACCACCTTTGTGAAGTGGGTCCACCATTGCAGTATGCCACTCCTTGGGCACATATCCTGAGGTGAGGCTAAGATTAAACAGCTGCCCTAACTGCGGGTTTAATTCCTCATTGAGTTCATGGAGCACACAACCGGGGACACCATCTGGTCCCATGGATAAAGTGTTTTTCGCCTTGGATAGAGCAGTTCTCACCCCAGCATTTGAGATGTTTGGGGGGCTACAATCCTCTGGTATAGATATCTCTCCAGTTGGGGGGAGGGGGGGGGATCCGCACTGAACCTGTCAGCCAGTATGTTGGCAATGTCTGTAGGTTCAGTGATATTTACATCATTTCGAACTAATTCTGAGCATATCTGGGAGTTCCCTCCCAGGTGTCAAACATAGGTAAAAAAGGCCTCATGATTGTCCCTTGAGTCCTGAGTGGGTTTACTCTCAAAATTTGCCTTGGATGATTTTATGGGGGAACCCAGTGTTTTACTCATAATGAGCTGGGGTGTCTTCCCTTCTACGGATTTCGCTCTATCTTGTAGTAGCTCCTTCCTTTTGTTGTAGAGCTTGTTTATGGCTGGGGTCCACCAGACTGGTTGCTTGCCTGTGGTACAAAGAGTCTTTGTTTTGTTTGGGATTGCCTGATCCATGCAGTCCTGGAGGTGCTGGTAGAAAGCATTTGTAAGTGATACAGCGACTTGGGTAATGGTGTCTGCTGGCTTGGGGGCCTTGAAAGAGACCACACCAGTCTTTAGAAGTGTGAAGTTGGCTTTTGAGAAGGTCTTCACTGTTTTATTTGTCTATCTGGGGTGGGGATGGGATGTGGACTCCCACTGAGATTAGTTCATGATCTGATCTCACAAATGATGGGTATACTTCTGGTGTTGAACATTGTGACCCCATGTTCGTGATGATGAGTTCTAGTATGTTGTCTCCTCTTGTGGGGATGGTGACTAGTTGTTCCATGGCATTTGAGTGTATGAACTCTAGGAACCTTTGGGTTAGAGTGTTGGGGCTTGAGTAGTGATCCCAGTCTATATTTGGATAGCTGGAATCACCCAGTATGATGGTGTTCGGAGATACATTTATCCCCTCCAGTGTTTTCAGGACAGCTGTGTGAGGTACCTGAGTTTGAGAGGGTGGCATGTAACATGCTACAAACTGCAGAGCAGTCTTGCCTATGGTTACTTGCACCTGGACTGTCTCCGATGCATCGTGTGTTGCCACCAACCTTGAGGTGAGGGTGTCCTTGATGAATATGGACACCCACCCTCCTGTCTTGGTGTTGTCCGGATTTTGGGGCCGGAACGCATGATATGAGGTAACACCCGATAGTGCCGGGGTGCTGTCAGAAGCCGTGAACCAGGTTTCAGGCACAGCACAGATATCAATGTTCTCCATACTGAGAAGGGCGTCGAGTGTGTGCAGCTTGAGGTTGAGACTTCTGGCATTGAGCAGCATTACCCTTAGTGTTTTTCCTTTTCTATGTTCTAGGGTGGTAGGTGTAGAATCTGATTCTTGCATAAAAAAGGCACAATGGGGGTGGCAAGAGCATCAGCCAAAATCCGGAAGCCCAGGGGTGACAGGTGCAAGCTGTCACTTGCAAATCAGCATGGCCTGTCCAGCATGTCATCCCAGGCAGACAGACATTGGACCCCCTTTGAATGCCACCACAGTTTAAGCCAATTATTACAGCTGATCATCTTGTCTCTGTTTATGTGGCACCATACTTGGTGAAGGTAGGATACTGCTCAAGGTCAGGGTCATACCTGCCTGGCCTACATAATCAGAGAGATCCTCTATGTCTCTTTTCATGTAGTCCAGGGAGGTACATCTCGGGTCATTCACACCAGCATGGATAATGACTGAGTCAGACTTGTACTTGCAGTTGAGTGACCTGAGAGCTTGCATTATGTGGTGGATTCCAGTGCCCGATAGGCAGCTTACTGTGACCTGCTCTGTGCCTGGTCTGGTGAGTGGGACGTCAGTGTGTCTGACTATGGAGTCACCTATGACAAGTGTGTCTGGCATTGTGTTTGGCCTTAAGGGCTGTGACTGTTTGGCACACTGACTCTGTGGTCTATGTGTTGCATGTGCTGTGCCCTGTGGAGGCAGTTGTGTGGGTGTCTGCTGTGGTGGCCGCTGCTGTTTTGGTAGAATTCTGATCAGAGCCTCCGAGTATGTCTTTGTGTGTCTATGTGTATGATTTTAAGTTGTGATAGTGCTATGTGAGACTGGGTTTGTGGTGTGTGTGGTTACCTTCACCTTCTCTCTGGTCTTGCTAGTCCTATGTTGAGAGAGCTCAGCCTCAACTTTGGCTATATAGTTGCATCTCTCACATATATGTGTGTTTTATGGGAGAAGGAGAGGGTTGTCAGTGTACATGAGACAATTGTAACATTGCCTCAATATTCCCAGGTTCACCAGCTGAGCAGGAGAGGACACTAGCAACTGATCCCTAGACATGCTAGAAGGAATAGACAAAACAATGTTGGAATACAGGGAGATATCAAGCCCCCCAAACCACATTATAGTGCTTGACTGACAATACCTACACATACACCATAGTTTCATAGTGTCATAGTTTACTACTAGGCTATCTGCCCTAGTGCATGTATAAGCCTAGCCATAGTGATGTGGCTATTGCCACCCCTTATAGTGGTAATAAGTGTACAGAATAGATTCGAATATTGTGCCTCTGACTTAGTAGTGACACATTATGACCCCCTTAATTGAATAACTTGACTGTGCCTCTCTCTAGTCTGTGCCTCTGTCTCATATGCAGTTGTCCAGATGTCTCTTGAAGAGAGTCAGTGAGGGACTCTGTCTAACATGAACTGGGATACTCTGCTAGAGTGTGAGATGCCTCTGAGTTATGACTCTGTCCCTCCAGCATGTCCTATACATGTATGTGCTGAGGTTCAAATCTTCAGCTCTCATGGTTCTGGTGGATTTGGATTGCTTGCAGTGGAGCATGTCCACCAAATCCTGATCGGACATGGTCTTGTATGTCAGGCATAGGTCACCTGTAAGTATGCGGTATGACACTGAATAAAGCTAGATTTCCTTTATTCTGGAAGCATATGACATGTGTTGTAGACCCATGATCTTCATGGTAAGGTACTTTTGGGGTCTCTCCAGCTGTTGCAAGTGCTGGGTGAGGTACATACCAAATGGGGCTTTGTATTCAATCATGGGCCTGATAAGGGAGAAGTATAGTGGTACAATGACCTGCTATGATCTGGATGGAAAACCCTCCATGATAAGGTGGGCAAGATAGAAAGTCTTTCTAAACACTTTGGCAACATGGGTGTCAAACGAGATGTCACTATCTGCATGTGTCCCCAGGTGTCTGATTTGTTTTCTGTGCTCAGTGGGTTGCTGTCTATGTATTGATCTGTGGGTACTTTGTTCCTCCCAAAGGGGATGACTACACATCAGTTGCATTCAGTTTCAGGCCATGAGTCTGGCACCAGCTATCCGTCTTTGTGATGGCATTCTGTAGGATGTGTGTGCCGGCTGATGTATTCACTATGGTGCCTAGGTTGCAGTCATCTGCAAACTTTGTCAGCCACAACCCTCCTATGTTTGCTTTCACATCTGAAAAGTAAATACCAATTAAGAAGGGTCCCAGGACACATCCTTGTGGGACACCACCTGTGACTGGCTTTGAATCTGACAAGGCACCTGCAATGTTGACTTTATGGGTTCTGTTTCTTAGCCATTTTGCAACCTATCCTGTGACATATGGTGTTATATGTCAGCTGTTGAGCTTGTCTATGATGCCTGAGTGGGGTATTGTGTCACAGGCCTTAGCCAAGTGCAGGTAGGCTGTGTGGACTGCATAGCCCTCATCAATGGCCCTACTGACAGTTTCATAGTAGTCAACTAGGTGCAAAAGGCAGGATCTGCCCTGTACAAAGCTGAACTGGGTGGGATCAAGGGTCTGTAGGTCAGCAATGTCTCTGTGTAAGAGCTCCATAATGACTCTTCCCATAGCTTTGCAGACAAGGCTGGTTAAGCTTGTGTGGTGGTAGTTGCCATGGTCTGTGGAGGCATCTCCTTTGTGGAGTGGGACCACTGTTGCCATACGCCAGTGTTCAGGTACACATCCTGTAGCAAGGCTAAGGTTAAATAGCATTTGTATATATGGGTCCAGCTCCTTCTGGAGTTCACATAGCATGCAACCGGGGATACCATCAGGTCCCATTGATGCTGTGTACTTGTCTTTGCTGAGTGCGGCTCTCACATGGACATCCAAGATGACAGTGAGGTTACATACAGCTGTGATAACTATCTTCTTTGGGGTGAGGGAGGGTAAATTGCACTGAAGCTGTCTGCGGAATGTTGCCAATATCTGTCAGGTCACTGGAATATATGTTGTTGTGTACCAACTCTGAGCATATCTGAGGGTTCCCAACCAGGTGTCTGACATAACTGAAGAAAGCAGTGTGGTTACCTTCATTGTCTTTGGTGATTTATGTCCCCAAGTTGACCTTGCATGTCTTTACGAGATAATGTAGCTTTCTACTAGTGCTGATCACAGCTGTCTTCCCTTTTGGAGATGTAGCTCTGTCTTGCATTAGTATCCCTCATCTGTTATACAGTTTGTTTATGGCTGGGGTCCACCAGACAGGCCACTTTCCCTTTGTGGAGAGGGTCTTGTTTTTATTTGTGATTGCATGGTCCATGCTTTCTGACATCTAGCTAAGGGGAGGTCATTGTGGTTCTGCAGTTATCTGTCATCAGCATTAGAAATGACCACAACAGCCCCTGTGGGCTGTACCTCAGCAGACACATCCAGCAACTGTAAAGTCCACAACAGTACCTCACCAGGAGTATGAAAGAGCTGGAACACATGTAATGTGTCGCCTGATTAAACAGAGTGCAGCTCCACACACTGCCATGCTGTCCACCCAGACGCAAGCTGTGCCTGATGTAGAAAGCCATGTCCAAGCTGGAATCAATGCACATGCTGCACCTTGTACCATCTGAATGGCAGGGAGCTATGCACATGAGGGACCTGAACCCCAGCACTGACATACATAGGACAAGCTGTACTGCATTATCCATAACACAGAAGCCACCCCCACGCATGAGTAAACTACCAGTACAGGTTATCCATAGAGTCACTCGTTGATTCCCCTCAACAGGAATCCTAATGAGTGGATGGGAGATGGTAGGTTTACCCTGGGTATCAATGTTATGTCACAGGTAGACAGAGGCACAGTACACTAAACAAGACATATGTCATGGCAAACTACACTTACAATATGTTGACGGACAAACACACTCTCCGACTAGCATTAGAAATGGCCTAGGGCACATCGGTAGTGTTTGCCAATGTACACCCATGTTGTGGAATACACTACTGATGTTGGATGAGGCTGTTGTAAGTAGTTCACATCTGAACATAATGCAACATGGTCAGATAGGTTCATGGGTACATAGGTTTATACTAGGCTATCTTCCCTAAGGCAGGTATAAGCCTAGCCCAGAGTTTGTTGGTGTACACCACCCCTTATATGGAAACAGTACTGTGCCCATTACTTTGTCGTGCCTTTCTCCAGCAGTGACACAGTGACGATCCCCGGGCTAAACCTATGACCTCCCATCCACAGGTCAAGATACCTCTTGAACAGAGCCAGCAAGGTGCTCTGCCTCACATGGACCGGGATTGTATTCCACAGCATAGGGAGTCTCCGAGTGATAACTCCATCCCTCCAACATGTCCAACGTACATCCATGCTAAGGTGTAAGTCACTTGCACTAGTGGTTCAGGTGGATCTGCCGATTTTGAGGTGGAGCATGCCCATTAATTCCTGTTTGGACATGGCCTTGCATGTCAGGCACATGTCACCTCTAAGCAGACGGTATGTGACTGAATAGAGTGCGAGTGTCTTCAATCTGGCAGCATATGACAGATCTTGGGGTTCCTTTATCCTTTGGTGGGGACATTCAGGGTCTCTCCAATTGCTGCAGATGTTGGGTGAGATACATCCAGAATAGGGCATTGTACTCGATCACCGGTCTGATAAGTGAAGAGTACAGGGGAACAATGACCCACTAGATCTGGATGTGAATCCCTTCCTGATCAGGTGGGCAATGTAGAAGGTCTTTCTAGCCACTTTAGCAACGTGAGTGTCAGAAGAACGGCGACTGTCAACCTGTGTCCTCAGGTCCATGATAACCTCCTCTGTGCTTAGAGGATTGCCACCCATATGGTAGCTTGGGGTTACCTTGCTTTTCCTGAAGGGTATGTCTACACATGTTGTGCAATTTGACTTCAGGCCATGGCTCTGGCACCAGCTATCAGTTTCTGTGAGTCCCTTCTGAAGGATATCCGTGTCTGATGCACTGTCCACTATGGCGCCCAGTGTGCAGTCATCTGCAAACTTTGTCAGCCAAAGTCCTCCCATGTTGGCCTGTACTTCTGAGAAGTACATGACAAACAATAGGGGGCCAAGGACTGAGCCCTGTGTGACACCACTTGTGACCAGCCTGGAGTCTGACATAGTGCCAGCAACTCTAACCCTGTGGGTCCCATCCTTAAGCCAGTTTGCAACCCATCTTGTGACATATGGGTTTACATTTCAGTTGGTAGGGTTTTCTACAATACCTGAGTGGGGTATTGTGTTGACAGTGTTTGCAAGGCCAAGGTAGGCTGTATGGACTGCCTTTCCCTCAACAATGGCCTAAGTGACTGTTTTGAAGATGTCCACCAAGTACAAAAGGCATGATCTGCCCTTGACCAAGCCAAACTGGGACAGGTACAATGTCTGCATGTCCCCTATATCTTTGTTTATGAGCTCAATTATGATCCTCTCCATAGCTTTGCAGACTAGACTTGTTAAGCTTATGGGGCAGTAATTACCAGGGTCCGTAGAGGCACCGCCTTTGTGCAGATGTGCACAACTGGACCCTAACCAGGCTGTTGTGCACACTATGGAAATATAAAGCAGTGATAGGACTAAAGCCCAGGATACTGACCACCACAGTGAAAGTACTGAACCACTACACTATACAGTACTACAGTGTTAGGTCAGTATGAACGGATGTTGACAATTGTGTGCAAAGTATCCCATGCAAAACCTGCAGGCACAGTATACTCCCTGTTGTGTTCTCACAAAAAGCATTTGGACAGTAACTACACAACATGGCACAAAACACACAACCATAAACTGGAGGTATTTGTTGAAGGTCACACTCATCCACAAATGTGATGGGCTGCAGAGTTCAACATATGGAAAGCCCACACTGGGCATGCTCACACACTTAGATAAATGAGACATCTTTCACACAACATGCCATGGGAAGGCTGAACTGGGCATGCTCACACACTTAGTCCAAATGTTACTCCTAGCAACTGTGAAAACACACCAGAGGATGCTCATTCCCCTTTCTAGACACTGATCATGTCAGCACCCTATAAGTATACCAGGAGAAAAGGATTCTCCCAGTAATCCAAATAGCATGATCTGCTAATGCGTCCGTCTGTAGTGTCATAACATAGTTAGGCAGGGTTTGAATCCAGCAAGTGGCAAGTGCGTGTGAAGGGGGGTAAGTGTGTATAAAAGGAACATCCCTTTTGGCAACTGGGAAAACACACCACAGGATGCTCATTCCACTTTCTAAACTCTGATGATGTCAGCACCCTATAAGTATATCAGGGGAAAGGAAATCTCCCAGTAATGCGAATAGTGTGCTCTGCTAATGCATCCATCTCTAGTGTCATAACATACTTAGGTAGGGGTTTGAATCCAACAAGAGGCAAGTGTGTGTGAAGGGGGGTAAGTGTGTATGACTGGAATATCCCTTTTGGCAACTGGGAAAACACACTACAGGATGCACATACCCCTTTCTAAATGATATCACAATTATTTATGGCTTTTGATTACAGACATGCCACGTGTGTTTTGCCCACACAGAATGCCCATGTGTGCGGGTTGTCCCTCACAATAATGCATGACATTGATTAAACCAGTTATGGCAATGCACACATGATGTATGTGTGTGTGAAATACACATATGTACCTGTGACCTTCAATAGTTACCATGTGTGATGCCTGCCACATGTGAATACATGGTATTTGCACAGGGTAACATTATGACTGTGGTCTTCTGTGCAGGTGCTGCATGTGGGATGTGTATATACAGTGTGAGATGTAGATGCTATCAGCCTAGTAGTGAGGGATACACACCTGGTCTGGGGCATATAGTCTACCTGTTGTTGATGAACAAGTGCTGCATGTTTTCACCAGTTGTGGGAGTGGTAAGACGTTATTCCATAGCAATGCAGTGACCGCATGCTAAGAACTGTTCAGCTAGGGTGTTGTAGCTACAGTAATTCATTAGCATTCAGTAATATGTCAGAATCCCTGGTGAGGGTCTGATGCCAACCAAGGTCAGGGTTCTACCAGCCTGTGTCACTTGCTCAGTGATCTCTTCCATGTTCCCTATCATGTATCCCAGTGAGGGACATCCCACATCAGCTGTGGTGGCATGGACAATGACTGAGTCATATGTTTCCATGCATCTGACTGACTTGTATGCTTGTGTTATGTGGTGGACCACAGTGCCCCATGAGCATATCACTGTGACCTACTCCTTGTCCAGCCTGGTGAGCATGTCCTCACTGTACTGGACAATAAAAGTACCTAACACAACTGCAGCAGTAGTGTTGTATAGCTGCACAGACTGTGCTTGTTTGGCACACAGGATTTGTGTGCTATGTGTTATGCGTGCTGTGTGCAGGCCTAACGTATGCCTGTGTGCCAGCTGCAGAGATGTCTGCCAGTCATGCAAGATGCTATCCTTAGGCTCCACAAATGGCCCGGTGTGTTTCCATGCTTGTATTGCTGTCAGTGTAGGTCCACATCAGATCGGTATTGCTGTCACTGTAGTATTTCATGCCACCTGACAGGTTATGCCAGTACTGGGTTCAGAGTGCTTAGTCCACAGTTTGGCCATGTGTTTCCATCTCATACATGTGTTGTACATCCATGGGTAGGGGATAGGGTTGACTGTGTACATGTGGCAGCTGTGACATTACTACATGACACACATATTCCACAACTGTACCATAGAGGTGACTGACAACTGACCTTTGCACATGCTACCATAGTATTGAGATTGCATTGGTGATTAACAGCACATAGGGCCAATGGTGAACAAGATACATAGGTCCATAGGTTCATACAGGGATGTCTGCCCAGGGCATGTATCCACCTAGCCAGAATGTGTGTGGCTTTCAACATGCATTGTAAATCTGTCTTGCTATGCCCTTTTCCAAGGTTAGTATACTGTGCCTCTGTCTCACAGTGACACATAAGTGATACCCAGGGTAACCTACAATGTCACATCCAGTCATTAATATCACTCTTGAAGATAGTCACTGAGTCACTCTGCCTAACCTCTATTGGGATAATATTCCAGAATGAAGGGAGCTTCTGAGTTATGAATGTGCCCCTCCAGCATGTCCTATGTATATCACTCCTGAGGTTCAAGTCTTTCCAGCGTGTATCCTGATGGGATCTGGATATGCTGAGGTGCAGCATGGCCATTAAGTGAGGGTTTGACATGGCTTTATATGTCAGGCACAGATTGCCTAGGAAGAGGCAGTATGCCACTGAGTAGAGCTGCTGTTTCTTTAACCAGTCAGTATGTGGCATCTGTTTGAGCCCTTTGATCCTCTTGTCAAGGTAATGTATGTGGTCTTTCCAGTTGCTGCAGGTGTCTGGTAAGGTGCATGCTGACAGGTTCATCATAGTCAATTATGGGCATGATGAGAGATGAGTAAAGAGGCACAATGTCCTCCCCTGATCTACATGTGGATCCCATCATGATGATGTGGCCCATATAAAATGTTTTCCTAACCACTTTGTCCATGTTGTTGTCAAATGGTAGAATGCTATCAACCTGTGTACCCCAAGGTCCATAATTCCTTCGTCTGCACTTAATGGATTAACACATATGTGGTACTTTGTGGTCACTTTGTGTTTGACAAAGGGGATGACTATACACTTTTTGTCATTCACCTTGAGGCCATGGCTGTGGCACAAGTCGTGTGTTTGCAAGAGGCCCTTTTGGAGGATGTGTGTGTTAGCTGGAGAGTTGATTATGGCGTCCAGTTTGCAGTCATCTGTGACTTGCTCAGCCACAGTACTTCCATGTTGGCCTGTACCTATGATAAATATATAATGAACATGACAGCTCCCAGGGCTGAGCCTTGTGGGACACCACTTGTACCTGGTTGGAGGCTGACATGGCTCCAGCAATTCTAACCATGTGTGTTCTGCCCCTGAGCCACTTTGCAATATCCATAGTGACATAGGGGTTAATATGTACACTGGTGAGCTTCCCTAGAATGCACAAGTGGGGTATTGTATCAAAGGCTTATGCAAGGTCCAGGTAGGCTGTGTAGACCTCCTTCCCCTTGACAGTGGCCTTGGTGACTGTTTCAAAGAAATCAAACAGGTTTGAGAGGCAGGATCTGCCATTAACAAAGCCAAACTGTGTATGGTGACATGTCTGTAGGTCCCCAATATCTATATATGTGAGGTTCATGATGATCCTTGCCATAGCTTTGCAGACCAAGCTAGTCAGACATATGGGCGAATAGTGTCCAGGATCCGTTAAGGCACCACCTGAATGTAGAGGGACCACTGTTGCTGTACACCACTCTTTGGCCACATATTGTGTAGTAAGGCTGGGATTGAACAGTAGTGTTATGTCTGGGTGTAGCTCTTCTTGTGGTTCATGTAGGACACAGCCTGGGACACTGTCTGGTCCCATTGATGCAGTGTTTATTGCTTTGGGAAGGGCATCTCTTACCTGAGCATCTGTGATGTCAGGGGGGGCAGCACTCTGCTGCGAGACATATTTGCCCTTTTGGTGTGGTGGGGGGGAGAAGGCAGCAGTGAACCTGTCCACTAGGATGATGGCAATGTCTGTGTGTTTTGTATTTCGTGTGACATCTTGGATTACCTCTGAGCATATCTGGGTAGTACCACCCAGGTTCCTAACATAACTACAGAAAGCCTTGTGATTATCCTCAGTGGCTTGTGGAATCTTCTCTCAAAGATGGCCTTAGACAATCGTATGGGTGCCTGTAGCTGTCTTCCAATACTCATCAGTGATGCCTTCACATTTTGGGAGTTTGTTGTATCATGTAGTGGCTTCATCCTTCTATTGTATAGTTTGTTTATGGCTGGTATCCGGCACACAGGGCGTCTGCCTTTGGAGGATTGGGTCATGCTTTCATATGTGGTGTCATGATCCATGCATTCCTGAATGTGTCCATAGAATGCCTTTATACAGGTATCTGCAGTCTGGTCCATATTTTCAACAGGCCTGGGGCCTTTGAAGGTTTCCACATCATTTATGAGGGGTGTGAACATGCTTAACATGAGCTGTTGACTGACGTCCCGCCCTCCAGACTGAGCAAGGTGAGGGTCACATTTAGCTACCTGTCAGGTGATAGAATGTGCCACATAACACAGGCACACAGGTCACTCCACAGCAAGTACAACTATGAGGCAGTCATTGTCCATGCTGGTGCAAACAACCTGAGACGTACCTCCCTGGACCACATGGAAAGAGACACAGAGGAGCTCTTGCAGCACCCTCTCAAACTCAGGACTCCCACACAGCCTTCATGCTCACACAGGAGAGTATAGATTTCTCTGCAAACACCATCATACTGGGTGACGGCAGCTACCCAAACATAGACTGTGAACATTACACAAGCCACAATACCCAAGCTCTAGGGTTCCCATAGATCAGACATTCTTTAGCTATGGAACAGGTAATCAACCTTCCCATAAGAGGGGCAGATATACTAGACCTGATCATCACAAACATGAGTACAAAATGCTCACCACTGGAAGTATATCCCTCATTGTTGCAATCAAACCATATACTAATCACACTGGAGTACTGGATCCCCCACATATGCAAACCTCGAACACATCGATGTGTGTGTGGGAAATGCCCCTATTAGCAACTGTGACAGTACAGTACAGGATGCAGATCCCCCTTTTGAAACACTGATGATGTCAGGACTCTATAACTATATTACCTGGATTAAAGTCCTCCAGTAATTCGTATAGCGTGCTCTGCTAATGCGTCTTTCTCCAGTGTCATAACATAGTTAGGTAGGGGTTTGAATCCTGCCAAGGGAATGTATGTGTGTTAGTATAAGTGGGGTTTATGTGCGTGCATTATGCTGGGAGGGATAAGTGCCTTTTGCCAACTGGAAGAACACACTACAGGGTGCACATCCCTCCTCCTACACACAGATGATGTCAGCACCCTCTAAGTACAGCATTAGAAAGGATTTCTCCCACTAATGCAAATAGCACACTCTGCTAATGTGTCTGCTTCTACTGTCATAACACAGTTAGGTATGGGTTTGAATCTTGCAAATGGAAAGTATGTGTTTTACTGTGGGTGTGGTTAGTGTGTGTGCACAATGATGGGGGTGGGATGTGGCTTTGCCAAATGGGGCTATGCACTGCAGGGTGCACATTACCCTTAACAAGCAGTGATGTTGACAGCACCCTATACAAACAAAACTACAAAAGAGAAGGTGGTGGTACCAATAGCACATGTAAGGTAACACTTCTTCAAGTAATGTCCACAAAATGAAGTAGGATAAACGAACAATTCTTTTACTCTATACAAACAACATGACAACAGACAACTGCCAGTACTCAGTATAGTGTTACATGCTACTGTAACACGCACATGTACCAGAATATACCTAGATAGTGTTTTGAACCTGGATGTGGCAAGTGTGTGGATGTGGGATGTGTCTGTGTGTGCATTTCCGTATGGGAAACATGTTTGATGTGGCAATCAGGGTACCACAGTACCTGATGCACATTACACCTTTGAACTGATGAGCTTGCCTGCACCCTGTGAGTACAGGTAGAGAGGAGGAAATTGGTAGTAAACAACATAGTGCACTTCTCAAATGTGTACCTGTCATGTATCGACAGCTACTCATGTAGGGTAATAAATAATGGGAATGGCAGGTGAGCATGTGCATGGGTGGGGGTAGCAGGGTGTGTATAAATGCATGTGGGACAGAACAGATACATATAGCTAAATCTACATAACAGCACATGATGCGCATTCCCATAGTCAATGTTAGCATGTGATGGTGTGCAGCTGGTACACTTTGGTAAGTAGTATGGGTGCAGATAACAATTGAGGACATCCATACAGTTACTGCAGCAGAACTGCTGGCATATACACACAATCATAGTGGAACAGTGAACAGTTACCAACATGTTACTACTTATACACATCTATGTAGTCACCCTGTGCATCAGCAACATGTTTACCTTTTCCTGCACCAATGTTGTAGTATGCAGGAGGTGGCACAGTGTCATCATATGCACAGGGTGTGGGTTAGGTATGCCCAAGCCAGCCACTGGTAACACCAATTGACATGTGTGTGTATGTGTGTTTGTGAGGGACAGCAGTACAGGGTGGACCAGTGTTGGTGCAGTGTGTGTGTGTATATGTTTGCCCTAGGTGTTAGATTTCTGCATGTGTGTAAGCACGCACACAGTCCCACATAATGGCTGCCATGTACAGGGTTTTGTGGACAGCCACAGACTGCACCTGTCAGGTCATCCAGATCAGTGTCTGTGGGCACGGACACGGTACCTGTGCCTGGCAGGGGTGCTACGGGCCATATCCGGTACTAACCCAGACTGGGTACTCTCATCTGAAGCAGGGGCGTGTTGACTGGACACAGTTCCCTGTTGGGACTGTCCAGAGCCACGTGCACGTGGTCTCCTGGGGCGTCCTGATGACAGCACAGACCCAGCATTGCTGGGGCTGGTGCTGGCACTTGAGGTGCGTGAGTGGGCCTGTTGTCGTCCGTGGCCACTGCCAGCTGGTGCTGTTGCTGGCATACGGCCACGTCGACGTCGCAAACGCACACCATCGCCCTGGCCCATGGACATCTGGTTGTGGAGCAGATGTTGTATGTCCCCACAACATCTGTCAACGACATCTGTGAGGTTACGGATAGCATTCGCAATGTCACGCATGCCGTCTGTCATGGCTGTGCGACATGCTCTCAGCTCCTTCAGACCCTGTCGGGTGTACCTTTCCATACGTGCCTGTGCCTGCATAACAGTCCAAAACATAGTGGAGGTTGACATACCTCCTTGGGCACATCGGCCAGAGGCAGTACGGCCACGGATGCCCCCACGAGAACCCATGGGCGACTGTCTGCGTGGTACCATTGGAGGACCCTGCTCATGGCTGCCTTGTGGGGATGCATGTACCACAGGTACCACATTACCCTGATCTATGCCCACTGCATACTGTCCATCACCTAGGGACAATGGTGACAAAGGATGTAACGACAGGATGACTGTGCGCATTGACGGGGTTGACAGCTGTGTACTGTCAATTGGCTGACCAATGGTGGACCCAGACACACCTTCCTGCACCATTACAGACATTTCATCATCATCAGTACCTGGGGCACAAGATTCAGGTTCCCTGCTGCAGGTCACCAGAGCAGCACCAGAACCTACGGGAGGAAAACAGGGAACACAGATTACAGTCTCAACACATATTTGACAGAGATGCACTTCAATACTAATGCACACATTCAGAAATGGACACATGCACTCATGGACACAAACACACATGCACACATGGGCACAGGCACACTCGCACACATGCACACCCCACAGTAAACACACACATCAGTACTGTGTTACACTACTCTTAATATTGTTAAACTGGGTATTGCAGGTATTATTAAACACACTCACCAGCATGTATACTACAGAGTTACACTACTCTTACTAGTATTATAAATTGTTTTTCAGGTAATGTTAAACACACTCACCAGCATGTATGGCTTGCCTCTTTGCTAGATGGGAGGGACCTGGAAGTATGAAGAGAGTAATGTCAGTGGGCACAAGTGTGCCATTTGTTTTGCACATGATACAGTACAGTAGTACACTGGTTCCCTTATACACATCAGCTGCTCATAATGTCTGTATCACACATGCACAATTACATATCATGATGACAGATACATACCACATGCACACCTTATGCGTGCATGAAGTAACAGTGTACAGAACAGACATATGTATATACCAGGAGTTAACTCTAATCTCACCCTTGCCTCTCTTCAAACAACAACTCAAACTGTACTTCCAAAACCACTGGCTTTGTTCTTGTAGTACTCCAGGCTAACGTCCCTCTCCCTACCCTCTCTTTACCTTTAACCCCTCATTGTGCATAAAAACTAGCTTCTACCCTGTTTCTTTCCCCTTGATGTCCTTCTATGCTCTGACCTACTTCTCCCATCCCTCCCACCTCCTCTTGACTGTCTTCCTTCTTTTCCTCACTTCCCTTCTTGACTCCTGCCTCTTCCCTATTATTTTATCTTTCATACTCCTTCTACTTCTCTACCCTTCTGAGCTTTAACTATTATCAATATGGCTTTTGCCTTATTGCATAACCATTATGTTTTAGGTAGAATTGCTTTGAAACCGACAGTACATTGTGTATGACTTTAAACTGTTTGAGTTCCTTAAATGTATGTTGATTTAATTAACAAGCTGGTGTATATTTCTATTATGTTGGATGTCTGTATTAACAACTTGTCTGTCTGCTTTTATTATGTTATGTGTGGAGCTTTTCTCTCCAGGCCTCTACTGAAAATGGACATATATCCAGCTAGACTATCTCGATCAACAAATGTAAAAGTAATAACAATAAATAAATATGGCATCTTACCTGCACGCCCGGTGTCTTGCTGCTGTGTGGATCCAACCTCCATCATGATGCATGACTGTTGTTGTTGTTGTTCTGGGGCTGGATCCACAACACTTAGCAGTAGCCCCTCCTGTCTGGTGAGGGGGGGATGTGTGGCCACCCCCCCACCTGTGGCAACCTGTTGCCTGCGGATATCTGCAGCACGCTGGCGGACATTTCTAATCAAATCACTGCAGTGATGTCTCACCTGCTCATATGTCCTATCATGCATGCCAACATCATTTATCCTGCTAACCAGATTTTGCCACAGTGCAGACCTCTCCTGCTGATTCTGGGTGGTGCGTGAGAACAGGATGGCATAGTCACGCACCAGGCTCTGGTGGATCACTTCATCCTCTGCAGCAGAATATGCGGGTATTACTGCTTGGTTGTAACTTGATTAAAGTGTAGCTATCATTATAAGTCATTTGGACTAAGCACTTGGCCTTCAGACCAGTTGTTTTACATTAGGGAGGTTTGTGGCAAGCACTGTGGTGGCAGGACAAATATCTTTCATCCTTTGAAGTTGGGAACTGCTGATTGAGAGCCCAGTGTCCAAGTGTATTAGTTCTGGTATAGGCAGTTGGCCTTCAGGCCAGTTATTTAACATTAACAAGGTTTGTGGTCTGCACTCTTGCGTGACAATAGGCTGTACTCTGCTATTCATAGCTGGGGACATCTGGTTTCAGGTTTATAGTGCCTGCATATTTGAGCTGTATCTTACTGACATTGGTACACCTTGTTTGCTGTAGCAAACACTACATCCAGGCCTCCTGAATCTAGCTTTGTTTATATGCTTGTTATTTGTTAGCTTGTTATTTCACTGGTACGCTACTTCCACATAATACACAGCTTCTCAACATTTCTGTGACTCACTACTGATATCTGCATTGCTTACTGTACATATTTCCATGTTACACATGACAGCAAGTGACTGCTTGTCATTGTTGCATTTACTTAATTGTGACACATTGCACTTAGGTTACCTGGCACTTGCTCACTGAAGCTATTATATCAGTCAGCAGTAGTAGGTAATATCAGTACACCCTCACTCCCCACTGGACCTTGTTTTCAATTATTACGGAATTCACAATAGTATTCTAGCATGTCCAAAGGTCAGTTGTCAGTCTCCTCCCCAGTCCAGCTGGTGAGTGTGGTAATCCAGAGACAATGTTAGAACAGCTGCATGTACACAGACAACCCCCTCCTCCTAACAACAAATTCAAACTCATGTGAGTGATGCAACCATATACCAAACTGGAGGCTAGGCTCTCTACTCAATACTGCCATAACCAGTCAGGTGGAGAAGGAAACCACACTCACTACACTTCCAGTCTCACATAGACCTACCATGACAGCAGAACTAACACATGATCACACATGAACATACTCGTAGGCTCGGACTACAGGTCTGCCTATGCAGCAGAGACCTCCTAAGCAGACACTCAAGCAACCACTACTACGGAAACAAACACGTGCAACACATATCACACAAAGCCAATGTGCTGAACACTTATAGCCATTAACAGTAAACAACACACCTCATACACCTGCACTAGGTGCCTCTATCATCAGGCACACTGACATCACGTTCACCAGGCTTAACGAGGTGAGGGTCACAGTGTGCAGCATGTCGGGCACTACGACCCGCCACATAACACAAACACTCAAGTAACTCCAAGGCAAGTACAGGTATGACTCAGTCAATGTCCATGCTAGTGTGAATGACCTGACACATACCTCCCTGGACTACATGACATGAGATAGTACGGAGCTCTCTGAGCATGTAGCCCAAGACAGTTTGACCCTGACCTTGAGTAGCATCTTACCCTCACCAAGAACGATGCCACAATATCAAGGCACGATGATCCCTTCCAACAATTGACTGACATACTGGTGTCATTCACAGGTGTGCCAATGCCTGTCATCTTGGGGTGGTATGCTTTGCTAGGGACAGCTTGCACCTGTCACCGCTGACCTATTGGATTTTGGCGGAGGCTCTTGCTACACCCATAGTGCCTGTATTAGGCAAGGGTCATAAGGCAAACCCACATCCATTTGTATCACAAAGGATGAGGAAGTAAGAGTGATGCTACTCAACACCAAGTCTAGACCTCAGGATACACGCACTCAAAACCCTACTTAGCATTATGGACATCGATATCTGTGCAGTAACATAAACCTGTTTCAGGTTTCAGAGGAGCACACCAGCACTACCAAGTTATAGCTGTTACCATTCTTGTCAGCCCCAACACTTGAACAAAGGAGGGGGAGTATCAATATTCAACGCATATTCCCACACCTCCACATTGGTGGCAAAGTACCACATAGGTGTTAGGCCATTGAGTACAAAAGACGTAATTGGGGACCTGGGGAACAAACATGATAGCAGTCTGTCATTTGTCAACCACATGGCCAACGTGGATTGAAAGACATGTTATATAGCCCAGCTAATCATGAGGGATTCACATGTATGGCAGGGTAGGTCATTGTGCCTCTTTACTCATCCATCATCAGGCCTATAATTGCATACAATGCACCTTTTGGGATGTACCTAACCAGACACCTACAACAACTGGTACAGGACAACAGTACCTCATCAAGAAGATGAAATGGCTCAAACAGATGTCATATGCTGCCCAGTTAAAGGAAATCCAGCTGGACTCAGTGGCATACTGCCTGTTCAGAGGCAATCTGTGTGTGCCATATACAGCCATGTCCTACCCAGCAGTAATGAACATGCTGCACCTCAGGATACCAGAGTCCCATACAGCCACATGCTCAGGAGATCTGAACCTCAGCACTGACATAAATAGGACATGCTGGAGGGGCATATTCCTAACCAAGAGGCTCCCTTCACTCTGTAATGAACTCACACTACAGGTTAGGCAGAGTCCCTCATTGACTCTCTTCCATAGGAATCTGGATGAGTGGATGGAGATCATAGTTGTACCCCAGGTATCACTTCTATGTCACTGTTAGACAGAGGCACAGTATACTAACATCGGACAAGGGCATAGCAGCATAACTTGTAATTGGGTGGTGAAAGACAAACACATTCTACTAGGCTTATCAATGCCCTAGGGCAAATAGCCTAGTATGAACCTATGAACCTATGTGTACTGCTATAGTACTTCTGCCATATGTTGCATGTGTGTGTGTTGTGGGGGGATGCACAGGTAATGGCCAGATATTTCTGCACAGGGGACACATCTGGAACACTCTGGGTGTTCATCCCTACATACTGGATGTGTGTTGCCATCCAACCCTGTGATGTGGACACACATTACTCAGCCTGGATATACATATCCCAACAACACCACAAGCACAGTACACTACCTTGCTATGTATGCATGTAATTACACAGTTATTCACTAGTTATGACTGTGATGCTATCCATGCAGCCCATTGGGCCAGTGGAAGCCACAACACACACTGCTGGCCCCTTTGCATATGCTTACCACAGACATCTCACATACTGCATGTACTGTGCACACACATATCTAACCCAGAACATATGCACACCACTTAGTTATCCTGTCTAGTGGACTACAGATACAGGCACATTGTATAACAATAGCAGGAGGCTACTAAAGCACAGGGAAGATTCACATGAAGGCAAGGCATCTGTGGTCATCAGTGTTAAGATGCTTCACATTCACCAAATGCACAGATATTGGCAACATTGTTGCAGACAGTTTAGGTGCAGGTACCCCCCCCCATTCTCCTACACATGCGATATTAGTTATCACAGATGACTGTAACCTCCCTATCCTCTCACATGTCCAGGTGAGGGCCACCCTCAACATTGCAGAACACATAGCATCACTGTTACGAAATGGTATCCCTGGATGTGTGCTACGTTCACCCCTGGAGGACATAGCACCACATGACAGTCTGATATTAATCCCTGGCCATACTACAGGATATGTACCTGAACAGTGCCATACATACACAGTGGTCCCACACCAACGAGGAGTAACCTCTACTGACCCTGGTAACTACTGCATCATATGCACAACTGGCCTTGTGTTCTAAGCTATGGAAGTTTTAAGTATGGGCAACATGTACAGCAATATTACATATGTATATATTTCAGGACTATGTACACACAACCTATCTCATGGACAATACCTATAGATAGTGAACTATGATACTTTTGGAGGTGTCACAGTAAACACAGTATTAACCTGCTACTTTGCATTACCTGTGTTTGTGGCAGCTGTTGCTGTGTCAGTGGTGCTGCTTGCTGTTTGCTGCTGCTGCTGCTGGTTTTGCTGCTGGCTGTCTGTATATTTTTTATTTCTCTCTCTCTCTCTCTCTTTCTCATTAGGTTTGTGCAATGACTGTATTGCATGTGTGTAGTGTGGGTACTGAATGCTTTTGTAGGTATCGGCATAGGTCCATGTGATGACCTCTGCACCAATTGTAAGGCAGCATTGGCTAATTGCATACAGCCAGTTGTGTACTGATTGCATGTCTCACTGTGATTTCAGGACAGTGCTATAAAAGGGTATGGGAGATAGGCATTGCCCTTTCAGATTGTAAGGGCGTGGACCTTGCTGGTATGCTGTTGGAAAATGTTCTGTGAGTGTGAAGGTTAGTACATCTCTCATGCTTCATGCTGTGTTGTGAATTCAGGTTGCTGCATTTCTCCCACCTGTTCCCTGTAGTGAGTGTGTATGCATACTGATGCCTACGACTATGTTTCATATGTATTGCTATATATACATATGTGTACATATACATACTTTCATATATGTACATTAGCTGACAATATTGGGTACAAGCTAACAATTTGCAGGGCTGTTTCTGTTAACACTACACTAGTATGGGAATCTAGTAATTGGGACAGTGAAAGTCTGCCTGACATGCTTTGGGTAGTACACCTACTATATTGCCTTTATCTTCATTCCTACTATTACATGTTCCACTTATTTAGCACTATATTCCTGTATGAGAGTCATGTCTTGCTGGTGGGTCATACAGACTAGTGTTACAATGGTCTTGTGGTAGGGCCTACTAGTATGCTTGTATTTTGCTTTCAAATTGAGTACAGGGTCTATCAATCAAAGTGCTGGAGGCACCTTTCAGCAGTAAAGGGGTTAGTAGGTCTCACAGGGGTCAGGCTGTGTTGCAGATTCTGGCTGCTGCATTTATCTTCACTGTTTCCTGTAGTGAGTGTGTATGGATACTGACACCTACGACTATATTTCATATGTATTACTATATATTTATATATATGTATGTGTACATATACATACCTTCTTATGTGTACATTACCTTACATTATTATGTACAAGCTAACAATTAGCAGGGCTGTTTCTGTTAACACTGAACTAGTGTGGGAATCCAGTAATTCGGCCATTAAAACTCTACCTGAAATGCTTTGGGTAGTACACCTCCTATATTGCCTTTATATTGATTCCTACTATTACATGTTATATTTATTTTAGCACTATGTTCTTGTATGGCAGTCATGGCTTAGTGGTAGGTCATGCAGACTAATGTTACCAAGGTCCTGGGTTTGAGACTGGCAGTGGGAATTTATTTTTCTTTCCAGGTTTTCAAAATGAGTACAGGACCTGTCAATCAAAGTGCCATAAAGGCACTTTTAAGCACTTAAACCAGGTCTGCACTGCTTGCTGAGCTCACGATGCGACTGGCGGTGAGCTCCGCTAACACACGACACCCGCTATTTTCTTTGAAAGAAAAGAAGGGGTGACAGGAAAGTGGTGAAAAAGGGGTCACAAAGAGGGTAAGACAGTAGGGAAACAAGCGTGGGATTTGCAGGAAGGATGTGGGTAAGGCCCATAGATGTCCATGTCTTTAGCAGCAACAGCTGTGTATTTCGATGTATTTTGGTGGGACATTTGAAACCTTCCACCCCTGAGAGAGGTGTCAGGACAACATTAATATTTGTTGTAAAGCCAATTATAATTAACAGTTTCAATGTCCAGCGGACATGTGTGCGACATGGACAGCTATGTATGGGGCGTAATTTTTTTGTGGGTACAGAGTGCCTTTTTTTTTTTTTTTCAGGTGAGAGTGGTATGTCAGGTGAAGGAAGTCGGTATAGCTGGGGAGGTAGGCTGGGTAGGTTAACAGACAAGACAGACAAGACGCATACAGGGGTGGTGAATGACACAAGTGGGGGGGGTTACACAATTGACAGGGACCGAGGTTGGGATATCCAAGGCACATGAACCCACAGATGGCAACAGTGGAACTGATATCCCCACCCATAGGCAGTTGCCACTGTTCCTTCACAGCTGTGCTGGGGGCTGTGCAGGTGGGACAACGGCCATGCCTGTAAGCTGTGCCACCCGAGCCTCGAGCTGGCGTAGGGGCCCAAGAACAGAGTCTTGGATCTCCCTTCACACCACAGACTGGACACCTTGGAGGGTGAGTGGACGTACTCCTCCGGCCATGCTTGCAGAGCGGGGATGGGCCCCATCCCCTGCAGCTCTTCCACCCAAAGGTGGCACAGGGCCACCGGAGGAGGGTCCAGCCTGGGCACTAGTGCCAGGTGCAGTCGCCAGCTGAGGTGGGAGAGGTGGGTCCGCTGGGACCTGCCTTCCCAAGCGTTCTAAGTTTGTGGGTATGTTATGTTAGTTTGGGTTAGTGGCATATTATTCCATTCCAAGTAGTTGTAACAGCATGCATTGGTATTCCCATTAAACAAACGCCCAGATATTAACACCATTGAACAACGGGCATATCAATATCACATGCATTATTTGAATGGAAATACACAATCAAACAACATGCAGGGTCGATTAATGGCAACAGGCCATCAGGTTTGCAGGTATGAACAGGGCACATGCACAAACAGACATGCATATATTTGTGAACAGGACAAATGTCCACGGTTAATGAAATGTTCACATACCAATATTTAGTGAGTGTTTTAATTTGCAATTATAGGGTGGGGTGGAGAAAGAAAATGATGACACATTCATAAGTTATACATTGATATACATTTGTAATAGGTACACAATTAGCTTGAGGCTGATGCTTCAAAATGATTTTTATTTGACTGTCATGCTAGACCTGTTACAGTTACATCACTATCCTAGTTATTTTGAATTTGATCAGATACATCATCCTGCTACACTTCGATGACAGGATAGGGGACAACTATGGCTGTTTAGTTTGTCAGACAATCATTCATTCTATCTGCAAATTGTTTACTGTCATCACCATATACAGATTTTGGCTTAAACATTCAAGATTCAGACACACTGAAATCAGTTTGGGATGTTAATTTGTAATTCCCACATGCATTTAGTTCTGTGGAGACACACTCAGGTTTATATATTCGGGGGTTATTACTACTTTATTTATTGATACATGACCCTTTCTGTCACTCTCACACATCCTGCAATTTCACAGTTCAGGTTGGTACTTCTAGGCTTTGTTCACATATTAGACCTGTGGTGATTCAAACACTTTCCAGCAGCCTCACTTCTGTCATGATTCAGCATTTCAACACGGATATATCTCACATGTGATTACCTCAGATTCTGAAGCTGTACTCTTGAGACTACTGCAGGTTATACTATATTTAATTAATGGTGGGACATCTGTATTACAGCACTATTTATTTCTATCAATTATATTTCCAGTTACACTTGCATACTGCTGAACTTGTTGCAGCCATACCTGCAGACTTTCACTTCTTGCTTGCACATTATATTTCTTTTGATCAATACAGTGCAGTGTTCTGATAAGTGCTACACTATAATATTTATTTACAAGTACTATGTGGGGTTACTAACCTGCATGGTGGCGCAGCCGCACCAGCCTGCGGTCATGCGCCTTCAGTTCGCAGAGCGGACACCTGCAGCTGTAATACAAAACAAGTAATATTGGAATACACATCTCCATGGTATCAGCTAGTTGAATTCCTTACATACATAAATAAAATGTAACTTACTCAGTAGTGGGGCGTTGGGCGTATCCCGGGCCTCCTGGATCCATTGGGTCAACTGGTCTTGCTTACGCCGCTTCAGGTCCGCATGGTGGTGACGGACCTGCTCACCAGTGCATGGAATGCCAATAGCACTTGTCAGATCATGAGCCAACTGGTCCCATGCCTCCGCCCTGTATGGTCCCCATGAGACCTGGCCCTGCATGAGTTGGGCCTCATGATGGTGAACTAGGAGCCAGACCATGTATCTGGACTACTCAACGCCCCACCGCTGTGCTCAAAAGCAACATCCCTCCCCTACTCCACTCATTCTGCCTGCAGGTCTGTTCTACAATTGGTTCTGTTGTGTATTCCCACCTATGGGGCTTATATATGCCAATTTTCCCATACATTTCTATGATTGGCCGTTTTAGAATTGTATCTACTTCACAGAAACTGCTTTATCATGCTCCATTCTGGATTATATCCTATATGTATGCTATTTCTGCATTTCTAGATACTGCTGTCATGGCTTAGTGGCTTAGTACCTTGACTCTAGTGCATGGTATCCTGGGTTCGAATCTGACCACTGATTTTTAATTTTCAAGACTGTCTAGAAATGAATTGAGGACCTGTCAATCAAACATGCCAAAAGCACTTTTAAGCACTTAAAACCAGGTCTGCGCTCGTTTGCGCGGAGCTAACGCATGCGCACTGGCAGTTAGCTTGTGGGAGCGGCGCGCAAATGGTGTGCACTGGGATAAACCTTAATTGTCTGGTGACACACATGTTAAGCTGAGCACAGCTAGTTGCACACAGTTTGAGCCTGTTAAACCAGTGCTTAGCTACGGGCAAGCAATTTGCAGCTTTTTAAACACTACTCAGCTACAAGCACTCTGTCTCACTGCAGCTTAGCTATCAGTACATTTCTAAATATTTTTATTATTGTGTTATTTCAAAATATATGCTCCATTTCATTCCATTTTACAAAAGGGTATACTTTTACATTTGTACAATACTGTCAGGGGCCTTTTTAGTGCTTATTTACAAAAAAAAAAAAAAAAGGTTGTTGTGTGGGCTCGAACCCTGCCTGCCTACTCTTAAGCCGGCAACTCTACCGCTAAGCTATTTCTTCTTGGCTTACTGTGCATATTTAGTTCTCATATCCTTCTCCACTGCCTGCTAACTGCAATTGCGCTAGTAGCACACCCGTGCACACAAGCACACACAGTAGCACACATTTACGGGGTTTAAAAAAATAAAACAGTTTTTATTTTCATTTTATAGCATCTGTTCACTTTGTACACTGATGGTCTGTGGGGGAATGTGTTGTGTAGTGTGTTTATTTACATTTCCATGGCCTCTCTCGTGGCTGTTTACTTTCAGCCATTCTACACTTCCGGGGGCATGTCCGCATGCAGGGCTTAGCCAACGGACACACCCACTACTCTCTTACATGGACTGTGTAAGAGTTACAGTGTGATTCAGCATGCATCATGCACCTCATGCATATGCATAACATGCTGACATCACACCGTTTAACTGCAGCCTCCGTATAAGAGTTATAACTCTTACACAGAGGCTTCCTGAATCTGGCCCAATGAGTCAAAACAATGTAAGTCCAGTTCATTATGTACAAGGTGATAGCATATTAAGAAACTAAATTATGTTTAAATTTTAGAGTGAAAATAAAAAAATTGAGCTAAAAATAATATTATGGTAGGGTTACCTGTGATCATCACAGGTGCATATCCAGGAGTTGGTGAGGTGAGCTTTAATGAGATGCTTGAAGTTTTTTTAAGTTAGTTGTAGTTCAGATGTCAAAGGTCAAGGCATTCCACAGTTTTGCAATGTAGGAGGAGAAAGTCTCCTGAGCTATTTTTGCTTCTAGTTACTTCTATTAGAGCTTGGTTAGTGGATGTTAAGGGGCGAGAGTTTGTGTGTGAGATTAGGAGGCCTTGTAGGGCTGGTGTCTTTTCAGGTTCATAGAACGTTTGGTGGGCAGTTGATAGTTGTGTGAGGGTGAGTTATAGAATAAGTTGCTTAAGTAGATCAGCAAGAAAATGAGGCTAGTACAACTTGAGTGCAATAGCATTATTTAAATAAGTAAAGTTTACTAAACACATTATATGTATCTGAGTAAAGCTCAAACGAGGGTTAAACATAGGCACCTTCAGGCAAATGATCATAAATGTAGTTTATTAAAAGAAATTCACAATAATTCCATTGCTGGTAGCCTCAGTTTGTCATGGAGAGATGAAACCCTTGAGGTTAATTGCCCAGGATCAATTAAAGGTTTAGATGGAAGAAGATCCAGATGAGAGATGATGGACATGAGGACTGAAAATTTGGTGGGAGGTGTCCAGCCCAGTTCAGTGTTGGCATCTATTGAAGAAGAGGTGCACAGTATGTAGTATGTGGGACTGGTATACAGGTAAGACAAAGCCAAGATGGATTTGAGCAGTAGATTTCATGCAGTAAGTGCAGAAATGTGCACACCCACAAAGCAGACCATAGCAGGTCCTCACATATGTGATTGTCCTTGTGGTGTACAAAAGCAATACAAATCCTGATGGATGTCCATATGACAGTCTCCTGCAATTGGCTGTTAGCTCGGAGTGGACTGAATCAGCCAGTTGATAAAATGAAATCTGATGCTTGGATGTCTGGCAGGTGGCGGGGAAAATACAGAAAACAAACTTCAAAGTTTGTTACATTTATGTAGCAGGCAAAAAAAAACCATACATATTTGTTTTCAAACTTTGGGTTTAGTAAACTCGAACCATAGAAGAACTAGAAAAAGGATTTTGTAGAAACAAACTCCTCACTTTGTGGCTTAATGTGCTATGCTTTTGGAAATAGCTTCACACCCCTAACTTAGAGCAGCAACAGAAACTGTTTTCATTTCATTTCATTTTGTACACAAAAAGATAGTAATGCTGCTTTTTCATATGCAGTGCAACTATCATATTTTACTAACATTTCTAAGAGAAAACTATTCAGTGTACTCCTAGACCTCATCAGCAGAATATTTTTCCAAGCATTGTCTGCACCAAAGTGGGCGATGCTTCTAAGTACTGATTTTAACTCAAGAATCAGTTAAACTGCAATTGTTTCTTGCAGTCATTTTACCTCATTCTATATTAAATAAGCTTCCATTCCTGAGCAAGTCATAAATTGTTGCATTTTTCAGGATTTCAGCAATTAAAGTGAAGCTGATTATTTAACCTTAGATGAAAGCATGTAAGCTCTGACATAATCAGTTCCTTGCTGTGTTCACCTGTATCATGATAATAAACTGGAATTTCCTTTTCCTATTTTTACCCATTTTACTCTACCTGAACCCAAGTTCATTTCTTTAACGTGCTGAGGAAGTAAAGGAAAGTTTAGAAAGTTCCTTTGAAGTGGAAAGCCAGATTATATTTACAAATTAGTGGACATTTTCACAATGCAATAGCATGGCCACTAAAACTAGATTGTCTGTATTTGCACTGAAGTACTTTTGTAAGAGTGACGTATAAAGTAAGAATGAGTGTGCGAAGGTTTTTTCTTTGTCTTGCTCAGCTTGTAGAACATGACTACCTTTTCCCTGCTATTCTGTCAAAGTTGTTGTATGATCATGTTATAAAAACTTAACAAAGGGCACTACCATGAAAGCAGACACACACACACACACACACACACACACACACACACACACACACACACACACACACACACACACACACACAGATGTATGTATATATACATATATATATATATATATATATATATATATATATATATATATATATATATATATATATATATATATATATATCACATCATCAATCACTTTTTTCCAATTTTCTAAATGGAGATTGGGGTGCCACATCATCTGTCACCATCTTCCTTGATTCATTCTCACTCTCCTACCTTTATCAACACTCATGTCTGATTGTTGTAGGTCTTTTCTCACAATCTATTCCTCTCTTTGCTGGATGTCCTTGTTTTCTCTTGCCTTTTTTCTACCTGTCCAAAATCTTCTTTATCAAATTGACTTCTGCTTTCATGTACATGTGTCTAAACCACTGTAATCTGTTCTCTTTGATCTTCCCTGCAACTGGAGCTACTTGGGCTTCTGCTCTGATGTCCTCCTTTCTTCATCTCCCTGACAGTATCACCTCAAGCTTTCTCAACAGATCTGCCTTTACTGCCAAGTTTTCTGTATCATACAGTAGTACTGGTCACACCACTGTTTTGCAGACCCTACTTTTCAGATTATTTGGCATTCTTATGTCATACACTACACCTGACATTCTCTGCCAGTTGGCTGCAGCCCCTCTAACTCTAACTTTGACCGCCTCATTTAGACTTCCAGTCTCCTCAACCACACCTCTGAGTTACTTGAAGTTGTTAACCTGTTCTGCCATTTTACCCTTCTATCCCAATTTTCATCTTTTTTTGATTTCCTCCATTTTCTGCCATTACAACTGTCTTATCTGTATTCAGTTTCATCTAGTGTGCTTTGTTTTGTATTCCATTATCTCATGCTTTTCTGAAGTTCTTGTTCAGAGTATGTCTGTAATGTCACATCATCTGCATACAGCAACTTTGTTGAGCCACCCTTTCTGACCTGTTTGCTAATGCAGTCCATCATCAGCATGAAGAGCAGTGGACTTAGAGTTAATTTCTGATGCACGCACACTCCTACTTGGAACCCCTCTATTTGATTAAAACACTGTTTTAACTGTGTCATTAACTCCTTGTACAAAGCTTAATTCTACGAGTGTTTCTGGGACTTTTAACCATTGCAGGACTGTCCAAATCAGCTTTCTTGGGACCTTGACATATATTTCTCCAGTTTAGGAATGACATGTAGGACTCTTTTCACATCTCTAGTTTCTTCTTAACTATTTGACTCATTGAAAACATTGAGTTGGTTATGCTGTATCCTGCTGTAAATCCAAACTGCTCATCTCCCATCTTAATTTCTATCACTGTGTGTATCCATCACTCTGTGTATCCATTTATTAATCACCCTCTCCAGAACTTTCATGCAATGTGACAGAAGTTTGATACCATTGCCCACAGTTTTGAATGCCCCCTTTCTTCTTGTACTCTGGCATTAATTTGCTAACTCCAATCATCTGGGATACACCTTTCTTTCCATACTGCTATAACTTCTCTCAGAATCCATTTCTCCATTAAATTAAACAGCATCTTAATCATATCTGCAGTCATCAATTTCCTTAGTGGTGTTCTTACATCTTTTAGGTATGTTCCTCCTCTTCTTTCATTGCAGGCTGGGTCTGGGAAGTACTTCTTCTATCTGGATTTAGTGTCCTGTGGACTGGAGAGCAGATTGTTGTTGGCATCCTATCTGCTTCTTTCTGTCTTTGGCTTGGAAACTGATAGAGATTATTTGTGCCATTTACAGAATCACTTTCCAGAAGCTGATAGAGTGCTTCTGATGCTTTGTTCTTTGCTATTGTAACTGCTATCTCATTTTCTTTGTTAGCCAACCAGTATTTCCTCAAAGACTGGCCTGCATTTTCTATCTCCCAATTTTTCCTGCACACCTTCCTTTTGATAACTACCCAGACTTCTGCATACCAGCACCAGATTTCCTTATGTGCTGTACTGCCATATCTGACTCAGCAAAATATCTGTTCTATAGCCCTCATACATGCTATTTTTTGGCACTGCCATGCTTCTTCATTTCCACCTATTTTCTTTTCCTGCTAAGGTGCTAGAGCCCTGCATATTCAGTGAACTCTTGTACTTTCTCTCCAGTCTTCTTCCAGGTCTTCAGCCGAATCTCTGTGGACTTTAGAGCCTTCTTTAACCACTGCTTGTGGCAAATTGTAGCAGACAGTGATTTATGCTGTGGGCCATCTGTTTCACTGAGGGATATTGATTCTACCCCAGAGCCTTTTCCTTAAAAATAGGAAGTCTACCTGAGTTGCATTGGCTTAATAGCAATTGACTGTGAGTATAAATATGTTTTTAAACAATTAATATGGTTTCTGAAGAAGTTTGCTGACTTCAGCAAACGAAAAGCGTTTCAAATAAGTACATGTTTCTTGAACCCGGGTTATCTTCATGCTTTACAATTGCCATATTGCCTATTTTTCTGAGTTGCATATTGGCCATTCCTCTATGTGATCTTCTGACTGCCTCCCTTGTTGAACCCTGTGTTGGACACCATCAAGCCATTTGCCAAACAGACATCCAGAATGGCCTGTCCTTCTTTATTCCTGTTGCCCTACTAGTCAGGAGTTTACCTAAAACTGCTAGGCTTTATAGTGGGCACAAACAAGCCAATAGGACCACACAGACCTCACTGGCATAGGTGAGGTCCTGAACCCCCATAGCACAAGTAAATATCCATGCCCATTTTTGGAGGCATTAGTCAATGTGACAGAATCACATAGAGCCAGTTTTTACATTGTCGACTGCCTAGCCCTGACAAGGCATGCAGTCTGGGATTTGATGCCCAAAGTGGTTGATCTATGTAACTCGTTCCCTGATATTCACTATCTAGAGCCTGTGCTGTTGCCCAGAACTCTATTATTGGGTGTGTTTGAGATAGAACTATTTGGCATAGTTTTGGGAGGTAAGAGAAAACCTCACAGACACAACATGCAAACTCTATACAAACATTGGATGGAGGTCAGGAACTAACTTTGGACCTTGTGAATGAGAGGTAAAGACCTTAACCATTATGCCAACTGTGTGTTTGTCTATGTGTATAGATACATAGATAGATAATATATATGTATTTATGTATATATTACAGTAAAAAAAGTGTAATTGAAATCAGCAGGACTACTCTGGGGATGAAGTGATGATGAAAGAATAATAATACCTTGGGGCTCCCAAAAACTACCCGCACTGGAGCTGGCTCAGGAAAATTTATGCAAAGGTAAGGTTGTCTTACACCTGCACTGGTGTAATATAACCTCACCTCAGGAAATACTCATTATAGGTGATCTCAACATGCACTAGTTAGATTGTAACTTGCCAAACCCTAAAAATTGTATTAACCTACATGGCTTCTATCAACTCATCCAAACACCCACCAGAGTTAACAAACCATCTAACAAACACTCCACTCCTGACTGGATGTTAACAAATAGGCCAAACCTATACCCCTTCTCCGGTTGTCTGCCAAATACTTTCAGTGATCACTATCCAACATTTGTAGTCAGGAAAAAAACAAATCCAACTAACTAACCTACTCTAATGCAAATAAGAAATGAAAAACTACTGAACCCCAACAAACTCACTTGAGATACTTAAACATTGTAACTGGGCACCACTGAACCAGATACCCATTCAGGAAGCTGTTGACTATTTTGACTTCTCCTTCCTTTCCATACTAAATGCTCAAGCTCCCAGCAGATATATACAGGTTTTATGCTCCATGGCTAAAAAAGGAAACCCTATCACTTCTTAAAGCTAGAGATAAGGCTTGGTCAACCTGGAAAAAATAGATCCCAACTCAATTTACAAACTTATCAGGAACTTAGAAGTAAAGCTAAGAAGCAAATTAAACTAGATAAAGTAAATAAATACACCGAAATTCAATCTAAGAATCATAAAAACCCACAAAAATTCTGGTCTGCAATAAACAGTATCCTTCTAACAGGCAAAACCAGAACACCCCCTGCTACCACTGCTAATAACTCAGACAATATTGCTACCCAGTTTAATAAATATTTTAGTGAAACCATCCTAGCACTGTTAAACAATTAAACCTGTTCACCAATCAATCTTTTGATTCCTACTCCTTGCATTACATCTACCTTCTCCTTGCAATATGTAGCAACTGCCGCAATCAAAACACTACTGAAAAAATTTAAATCCACTACCCTGGCTACAGATACCCTACCTGCAGAATACCTAAAGCTAGCGGCAGATGGCATAGTATATCCTATATCAATACAAATCAATTGATCTATAGCGGAACATCAAGTCCCTCTCATTTGGAAAACCTCTTACATTATTCCCTTACATAAAGGTGACTCATCAACAGACTTCACTAACTACCATCCAAATGCAATTTTATCTCCGCTATCTAAATTTCTGGAGAGAGTAATTCACATGCAGGTTACAGACTATCTACATACTAACAAACTCCTAACAAACACCCAGCATGGCTTCCGACCATTCCATACCACTTCAACCACTCTGTCATTTACTAATACTGTCAACTATCATAGGAGTGATAATAACTATGTATCTTCCATCTTCCTTGACCATTCAAAAGCCTTTGATATGGTTTCTCATTCTAAAGTCATAAACATCCTCTCTGAACTGAATTTTTGCAGTTCTACCCTTGCCTGTTTCCAAGATTACCTCACTGGATGCCAGCAAGCAGTAACTTGACAACAGAACCTATCACCCCTTTTGCCGGTAACCCTAGGAGTTCCCCAAGGCTCTATCTTAGGCCCAGTACTATTCTTAATATTTACAAATAATCTTCACTTGTCTACCCCTCAAGCTTCCCTCATCCAATATGCAGATGACTCAATAGTAATGCGTGCTGCACCATCTCTACTAGAACTTCAGAATCTAACACAAAACGCTGTTGTTGCAGTTGAGTCCTGGCTCATAAATGCTCAATTAATCCTAAACCTTAAAAAATCAAACTTATGGTCTTCTATCCTACCAAAGCTGCCACTCCCACTAATTCATTTAGCATCTCTTCACTTAGTAACACCATCATAACCCCATTTCGTCATAGCAAACATTTAGGAGTAGAAATTGACCGCAAACTTAGATTCAATATTCACATCTCCCAGACTGTAAAAAAAGTACATAAAAAAAAATTGTCACATTATATAGGAGCAAACATTACGTCACTAAAAATATCAAGTTTGCCATTGCTCAAACCCTTTTAATCTCAATACTTTTAAATGCAGCCCTCATACTTACAAACTTAAATAAATCTGAGATCCAAAAACTTGACTGCTGTTACAATAAAATTGCCAGATATGCTAAAAACTTAACAGCTAGAGCTCACCACCGTCTCACACTCAAGCAGCGCAACTGGCTAAAGCTCCCCCAACTCCTTCACTGCACACAGCTAACAGTGTCTCATAAAATCCTCTTTAGCCCTGAGAAAACACCTGCCCTACAAACATTTCTTTAACCTTATGCCACTAACAGACCATTATGCTCCACCAACAAATATCATATAAAAGTTTATTCATCCAAAAATCAAGCAAGTGATTCTCTCTTCGCAAACTACATCGGAAACATCTGGAATGAACTGCCAGAAAATATTACTACCACTATATCCCCACCTCTGTTCAAAACAACTCTAAGAAGCCGCCTCTTGAACAAATGTTTGTGTCCTTGCTCTACCTCTGACTAACTCCCACCTCTAATTCTGATAGCCACCTCTCTCTCTCTAGCCTTGCACTTCCTCAGAATATCCTATAGGTCTTGCTAGCGTCGCTCAATATATTCTACCTACTACCTGCTTACCAGACACTCTCTGTCCTAATTTAGGCATTAGGAAGAAATGGCTCTGTCCTCAAGCAAGCTATTTATATTCTCTGACACTGAATGTTCATTTGAACCTTTGAATGCCCATTGTTTTATAACACTGTAAAGTTATATATTTTGTATATACTGTTTGTGCATATGTAACCTTGAATACCTAGTGCTATATTTATTTTATTATTTATTTATTTACATTTGTTTACCAGGAAATTCCAATTGGACACAGGTCCTTTTTCAGTGGAGGCCTGGGGAGAAAAGCTCCACAGAATGACATGGTAGATGGTAAACAATAACAATCAAGGTATGTATACAGTGGAAGTGATCATGACATATAGCACTGTAGTTTTGTTTTATTCTTTAACATTACATTTCTTGTCTAAAATGGTTACCAGTACCTGAAACTATGTACATGTCTACTGTTTATGTTACGCTCTTTGTACTTTTTGGAGCTTTTCTCCCTGGCCCTCCACTGAAAAAGGACATGTGTGTAGTCAGACTTTCCCGGTAAACAAATGTAAACTAAAATGAAATAAATAAAATCAAATACATAAATGAAGCATTTTAACCAACATTTTTGCTATGTGTTCATAGCTTGTTTCATTTCTAAAATGGCAGTGTCAAGCAAAGTAAAAAAAAAAAAAGGAAAAGAAAAATGCGTGAAGCACGGTCAAATGTAAATCAATCATTGTGCAAATCAGCTACATTAGGCAGCAAAACACCAATTTAACTCATGCCAAACATAAGCAGCTAAATAAAGTTATACACCTTATTTCTTGTGAAATAATGTGTTGGATGCTTTCCTCAAAGCCATTTCTGAAAATAGAAAGAAATTTATAAAAAATAACATAAAACAAATAAGTATATGTATGTATACACACACACATATATATATATATATATATATATATATATATATATATATATATATATATATATGAGTCTACTTTAACCCATCTAAATAACACTTCAGCAAAACTCTGTTTCGCTAGTCCAGTTTTACGAAAATGCATTTCTGCGGAAATGCACTTTTGTGAAACTACAGTTCATCGAGATTATTGCTGGAGATTGCGGTACAGTGGGGCTAAGAGAATTTTCCCTTTTCCCCAATGTAATGTGATCTCACAGTTGGTCTATATTATGTAGAACACCAGAATGAAATACTGCTGTCTTGTGTTTTCTTGTTCGACACGAATGACTATTTGCATGAAATGCATTCTATATTACAGGATTCTGAAAAATATGAGATTTCCTCTGTTAATGAGGTCCATATAGCATACCAATATATAGATTCTATGTTAGAAGATTATTTGGTAGAAGGTAGAATTGATGGGGAATTATATAAATTTCTCAAACTGGAACATCCTACCTTGGCAACCATTGTAGGAATACCCAAGATCCACAAAGATATGCCCCCCCCTTCAGGCCAATTATTTCGGGAAGTAAGTCTAAGACATTCCCCTTTGGAAAAGTAGTGGACAATTGGTTAAAACAGATTTATGGTGGGGTGGACCACATAGTAAAGGATTCTTAAGATTTTCTCAGTCATCTGACCCCAGCATTATGAAAAGAAAATCTGATTTTGGTCACCATTGATGTTGCTGACTTATTCTCTTGCATCCCAAGAGAGGAAGGGATGGAGAGGTTCATCAGCAGCATTAGGAAATTTGGTGATTTGGATTGGGAGAAGGCCCTCATAATTAGTGAATTTATGAGTATTGTCTTGGACAATAATTTCATTTATTTTGAGGGGGAATATTTCAGGCAAAGCAAGAGAGTGGCAATGGGGGCAGCTAGTGCCCCGTTATATGCCAACCTTGTGCTCCTTGACTGGGAGGAGGAAATGATTTTGAACAACAGGTGTATCAAAAATATCAGAAGTTATGTCAGATTTCTGGATGATGTGTTTATTCTATGGGACGGAGGTATGGGAGACATTGATGAATTTATCAGTTATTTACATGCCTCCAATTAATTTCTGAAGTTTACATATCATGCCAGCAAGGAGGGAATATCATATCTGGACACCTATATCTCCCTAACTCCCAAGGGATTCAAGTCTAGAATTTTTATAAAAGAGACTTTTACTAACACTTATCTGGAGTATAATAGTTGCCACCCTCATAGACAAAAGAAAAATATTGTTAAGGGACAATGTATACGAGCTACTCGCATGACATCAGATTACCAGGAGATGTTGTCAGAACTTGAATACATTGGTACGTTGTTTAAGGAGAGGGGTTACCCTAACCC
Source organism: Protopterus annectens (assembly GCF_019279795.1). Classification (NCBI taxonomy): domain Eukaryota; kingdom Metazoa; phylum Chordata; order Ceratodontiformes; family Protopteridae; genus Protopterus; species Protopterus annectens. The sequence goes on from NC_056737.1 coordinate 1,957,160,457, forward strand.
AGTTGTTGATGACATAGTGAGATATGTTAGTAGTGAGTGGGGTAATAAGTACAAACCCTTGTTGGGAGTGCAAATGGTTAATAATAATCCACCAATGAATGATATGACAACCCACAACTTTAGTAGAGTATGTGTATTGTCTTTTAATGACACCACTAGGCAAGTGAAAAAAATCAATAGAAATAATTGGAATATCTTGAAATGTATTACCACACAATAACGTCTTTATTTAAACAAAGTAAAGAGGAGGAGAGCTTTACATGACCTTAGATTTGCTTCATCAGACAAAGAATTAACTGTTCAACTGCTCAGTCAAAATTTTTTCCAATTAGTGACATCATACAACTTTTGAAAATTTAAAGGCATATATGACAAGAATATTGTAAAAATATGAATATAAAATATATATACAAAAATGTAAAGTATGTTCATATTTATGCATATCTAATTTAAAACAGTTAAATAATCTCATTAAAAATGCATATATATAAAAATGCATATAAATAAAATGCATAGTATATTCATATTTATGCATATCTAATTTAAAACAATTAAATAATCTCATAAAATGCATATATATAATATATATTTACAAAGATTGCATAATACAAAATTAACAATAATAGAAATATTTGTATATATATATTTGAAATGGAACCAGTGATGTACAACCATTTAAGCCTGAATATCTTTCAGCATTGAGCTTGATAATCCATCTCTCTGTGAAATTTTCTATATCTCCTCCCCTCACATTTCTATGTATATGTTGTAAAACAAAGAACTTGAAAGAGTGTGAAGGGTCAGTGTTTAAAACACGTTGAGCAATAGTAGTTTTGTTATTTCTGATGTCTCTTATGTGTTCCAATATTCTATCCTTTAAGTTTCTATTTGTTTTTTCCTATATAGAAGGCATGACATATTTGGCAGAAACAAAAATAAAAATAAATAACATCTGTGGTTTTACAGTCTGCATATGAATGAGAGTATAGTGTAAAATTTCTAACAGGATGAATATATGGTGTAGTACTATGAATATGTGTACAAGCAGTACAAGACCTACAAGGAAAAGTACCTCTGGAATTATAGGTAGTTTTTTTGACGTCTTTATTACACAATTGTTGTTTTAATGTTAGATTATTTCTGAAACTGAAACAAGGTGCATTACCAATGAAAGAATGTAAACAAGGAATCTCATGTAAAATGTGCCAATGTTGTTTAATAATATTAGTATACTGATTAACATTACTAGCATACTGAAACTAATGCTATTATTTTGTGTATTATTTCTCAAATTACTGCTATCTGACGTAATAGAATTAGAAGATTGAAAATCATTTAGAGTCCCTGAGTGTCCAAGCATCAGAAATAGTTCTATCTATTTCATCCATATGATATCCTCTTCTTAAAAAATCAGTTTTCAATTTATTCAAAGCTAGTACTGCATCATTATCATTGTTGTGTAATCTTAATGTTCTGTATTGCCCTTGAGCACATTTCTTGGAATGTGTCTAGGATGCATACTGGTTTTGTGAAGGTATGTATTTTTCTTCGTGGGTTTGTGAAAAATTTTGCTGGTAAAACCTGTCAACTCTGATTTGATTATATGTACATCTAAGAAATCAATTTCAGATGTAGAAATTTTGTATGTGAATCTCAGAAAATCAGTAGTTGTATGCAAATAGTTAATAAATAATATAAGCTCAGATATATTGCCTTTCCATAATAAAAACATCATCCACAAAACGTGTATACCATAAAAGCTGACTAATAAATGGATTCTTATCAGAAAAGACATGTGTTTGTTCCCAGAATGTAAGAGATAGATTAGCATAAGTATTATGGCAATGCCGATCTGTTGCAGAAAGAATTGTTCTTCAAAATATACATTATTTTCCAGACTAATCTCTAACAAACTGCATATAAGTTGTACTTTTTCATTGGTGAAGCAATTATTTCTTTTAAGAAAATTTCTAATCATATTAATGCCCCATGTATTCGGGATACTTGTAAACAATGACTCTATATCCATAGTAACAAGAGCAAAGTCATTAATATCTGATAAACTTTCAATTCTAGCATGTAATTTTTCTAGAAACATTTTGGTGTCTCTTAAAATATTTTCACATTTGTCTAAGAGCACATGCAGTGTACTTTCAACATAAATAGACAGTGGTTCTGTACACCAACCAGTGCCTGAGACTATGGAATCTTAGGAATAGTTGGATTCAAGACATTAAAGGATAGAATATTGGAACACATAAGAGACATCAGAAATAACAAAACTACTAGTGCGCTTGCTCAACATGTTTTAAACACTGACCCTTCACACTCTTTCAAGTTCTTTGTTTTACAACATATACATAGAAATGTGAGGAGGAGATATAGAAAATTTGAGAACAAAGATGGATTATCAAGATCAATGCTGATAGATATCCAGGCTTAAATGGTTGTACATCACTGGTTCCATTTCTATTAATTTTTGCATAAAATAAAATATATATATACATATATTTCTTTTATTATATATTTTGTATTATGCATTCTTTTTATATATATATATATATATATATTATATATATGCATTTTTATGAGATTATTTAATTGTTTTAAATTAGATATGCATAAATATGAATATACTATGCATTTTATTTATATGCATTTTTATATATATGCATTTTTAATGAGATTATTTAACTGTTTTAAATTAGATATGCATAAATATGAACATACTTTACATTTTTGTATATATATTTTATATTCATATGAGTATTTTACAATATTCTTGTCATATATGCCTTTAAATTTTCAAAAGTTGTATGATGTCACTAATTGGAAAACATTTTTTGACTGAGAGTGATATAAAACAAGCAGTTGAACAGTTAATTCTTTGTCTGATGAAGCAATGAAGGTGTTGGAAAGCTCACCTCTCCTTTTTACTTTGTTTAAATAAAGGCGTTGTGTGTGTGTACCCGTATAGTGTTTTCTCTCATATACTTACCTGTATAGCCGTTTTGCTTTTCGTTTATATCTTGAAATGTGATCAAGTGATTTTTGTACTAGTGGGGAATGAACCCTTATTTGTGCATAGGATTGGATGTAATTTGAAATGGACATTCCAGAGTGGTAAACCATATACACAGGCAGGCAAGGGTGGTACCACCAAGTGTGGATGATGGAGCCAATGCCAACCCAGAACATGGTTTATTTTGCCAAGTTCAGTGGGTGTCCCAGTTATTATGTGGGCAAGACTGGGAGGCATTTCAAAAATAGGATATATGACCATTTATATGCCATTAAAAAAGAAGATGCAAATAATGCATTATATAGGCATATTAGGGACAACAGAGGTTGTTCTACTTTTAAATTTGTCATATTAGAGGTTCTTAATCAGTCAAATAGGGGGGATAATGTGAAAGTATTATTAGGTAAGAAGGAAGTAAGATGGCAAATATTATTAAATGCCACTACCCTACCGGTATTAATGATCACATACCTATTAAACCTATTATTGAAGGAAGAATGTAAATGTTATATATTTTGTATATGCTTGTTTAACTTTTTTTTTAACATATTCATGAGGGGGATATGACATCACAAATTTAATTACCTTATTAAAGGATGTGATTGGTTGTGTTTTGTATTTAATCAGATAATAGTAGTATTGAAGTGTTCTGATCAAGTCTATACTTTTTAGATGAAAGCGCTTAACCTTTTTAATAAATGATAGTATTTTTATTTGAGCTCTTTCCCCATGCAGTATTTCATTCTGGTGTTCTACGTAGTGTATTTTTGGTTATTTACTTGTGTGGGACTATGTGGATATCGTGTAGTTATTTAGTAGTTGGTATATATTAGTAGCGGGGGAGTGGGGGCATGGGGGTGCAGGGGGGGCTTGTTGCCCCCTGCATAATTTACTGTAATGTATTTGCTTTTTTTAATGCTTCGGTGATCTGTAGTTTTACAAAAGTGCAATTCCGGAGAAATGCACTTTTATGAAACCAGACTAGCAAAACTGAGTTTTTCTGAAGTGTTTTTAATGGGCCAAAATAGACCCATATATATATATATATATATATATATATATATATATATATATATATATATATATACACACACACACACATATGTATAAATATATACACATCTTGATAACTGACAACAGCAAAGGCATTTAGAACAAGCATGCTTTCGCAGTGGTACTATTTCATATACATTTCATTTTTGGACACAGTTTTTATTACAAAAATCTAGTGAAATTATATAATTTAATTACCTCTAACAACTGCTGCTATCTCATTAACCTTACCTATTAAACACATACTTGGCAATTCAGAAGTGCTGCATTTCACTATTACCACTAAGGTAACAATGTCTACTATACATGTGAGCCCTGAGGCTCATTATGAGTGCAAGTGGTCTGGCCTGAACATGCAAAAAGCAGCTGCTTGTCACAGATGCAGTAGGGAACCAGGACAAGATTTTGATAGGCTAACCTGTGACCAGAGCAAAGTGCAAGCAGCAGTAGTAAATGGTGACTGTGCAACATTGTCTCGGTTAGACCTTGTGAGGCTGAATGCACAGATGGTTGTACTATGGTGTTGAACAAATGTTGTAACTTAAGACAAAAGGCACAAAGAAAAATAGTTTGTGGAACAAATTAAGGCTATTATTGTTAAGGGTCGATTGTAGAAGTGGTAGTGAGGCAGGAAAACAACAGAAAAGTCCAGAATACCACAAAAGGAGCTATTGAAAATTGCAGGGGTGCAGAACACAATGGAGAGGAGGGTATGGCAGATACTCACTGTTATCCATCAGAAGTTTTTAAACATAATGTAAAACTCATTCATGGTAGGTGTGATACATTAAAGTAGAATGATGTTCCAGCCAACACCACTCCTGAGAATATCACATTTTTATTTTATCACTGTACCTTTAGTATAATGCAAAAGTAGTGAAAAAGAATATAACAATGCTAATGGGATTTGAATATATTAGCATGTTCAGTGATTTTGTTTTAAGAACAGCAGTAACAAGGTGAGCCAATGCAGAAGTCCTGATGAAGTGGTCAGCACATATCAGAGGAATGTTGCACAATACTAGACTGGAAGCAGTAATCAAAAGACAGTTCTCAAGGAAACTAAACCTAAGACTGTCTTCAGTGATATATTCCCCAGTGCAGCAATAGCAATATCAGCCAATGCAGAATTCCTGCTGAAGTCATTAATGAAAAATATATAATGGGAACATTACACATGGAGAGAATGGAGGCAAAAAAGGAAAAAAAAATGTATATATATATAAACAAGGGGACTTGAAAAACCTCCTTCTCTGCATGGCTAGTCTGTAAAGGAGGACATTAACTAAGTGAACCATGGAGCCAGTCAGAATAAATGTGTAAGCAGATTCATATTTGACTACTGCTGCACAACAGCACTGAGGTCACTTTTGTGACCAGTGGTGATGTCTAACTCATGACATCAATTGTACTTCATTTTTGCTATACAATGAGAAAAACAGTTTCTCATCTGTCACATGTGGACATCAAGGGTTGTCTTCTCAACCCATCATACACTAAATGACCACAAAATAATAATTCCTGTATAAGCCCTTTTTGGTCATGTATGTAGCATGTTTATCAATTGTTTAACCAGATTAAAATTTGGAGATGGGAGTATATCACAGACATGAAAAGTGAATGCTAGCAGATGGTTGAACAGATGGAGAAAAAATAAGGACTGAGCAGGATTGATGAGTGGTAAGAGTAATAAACGTATGTATTATAGGACAGATGTCCATCTTTTTAAGTGAAGAGAATGTTGGGAAAGAAAGTAAAGGAATTAAGAGGAAGGCAAGAAGGGAAGTTAGGCAGCAGGGAAAGAGGCAAGACTAACAGACTGTGAGGTAACACAATGAGGGAGGGAAACATTATGCTGAAGGAGATAGCAACCAGATATAGGGAGGAAAATGTATAGGGAAGACGGATCCTTATCAGTGGATTAAATTTTCAGAAATTCTAATTCCATATGGTCAAGACCATATGATCGAGTTTTTGAAAACTTGAAGCCTTTGATTGGAGATTGCAGTACAGTCAAGATTGGGAAATTCACCCTTTTTCTCACTGAAGTGCAATCTTGGAGTTGGTATATATAATTTGCAGGGGGTGAGGTGACCACAGCTCCCCACATGTAGGTTGCAGCGGGGCTTGCCCCTCTACAAAAACATAAAAAAGGATAAAAAGGTAGATTTTTCTATTTTTTTTTTGATGTTTGAGTTTTAGGAAACTCAGTCATATGGTCTCTTCAAAATTTTTTTCGAGTTTCCGAAAAGTTGATCATCTGACATAGACCCGGAAAGACTGTAAAAACAACAAGTGTAGGCATGGACATAAAAGGAAGGGGAACTCATCAACCTGAGTACTATTACCACTGGGTCCTGGCTCAGAATATGGAGGCAGTGCTATGGAGGTATATGGCTCAATGAGTCATCAAATAATGTTTCCTTGTGGCCAATGTGTGCATCCAATGTCCTGTTGATGATATCTCTAATAATGTTTGCCAGCTCCCTATGGGAGACAAAAGACAGCATCCATGGGACTGGACAACATCCCAGGCTGCATTTTACATGAACTTCAGAACAAACTGGCTCCCCACATAAGCACCATGTTCAATAATAGCCTCGCATCAGGCTTTGTGCCCACTGAATGGCGCACAGCAACAGTTATCCCACTCCACAAAGGGGGAGCCACCACTAATTCCGAGAACTATCGGCCTATTAGCCTGACGAGTCTGGTCTGCAAGGCCATGGAACGTATCATCATGGAACTCATTAACAAAGACATTGGCAACCTCCAAACTCTGGATTCCAACCAGTTCAGGTTTGTTAAAGGCAGATCATGCCTCTTGAAACTGATCGACTTCTTTGAAGCAGTCACCAAAGCCGTAGATGAGGGTAAGGTGGTTCACACAGCCAATTTTGACCTCGCCAAGGCTTTCAACACCATCCCCAATTCTGGAATTATAGCTAAACTCACTAAACTAGGTATAAATCCCTATGTCACAAGATGGGGTGCCAACTGGCTCACTGACAGAACCCACACTGTAAAAGTTGCAGACTCCAAATCTGACCTCAAAGCATTGACAAGTGGAGTACCACAGGGTTCCATCCTGGGACTTCTCCTGTTTGGTATCTACTTCTCTGAAGTACAGGCTAACGCAGAAGGCCTCTGGCTAATGAAGTTTGCAGATGACTGCAAACTAGGAGACATAGTCAAGTCCCCAAATGATGTGGGCATCCTACAGAAGGGCCTTGCTGAGACAGATGCCTGGTGTCAGAGCCATGGCCTCAAGCTCAATGGCAAAAAGTGCAGTGTCATCCTCTTTGGTAAAACCTCTGTACCCATGAACTACCACATAGGCAGCAATCTACTTAACACTGAATGTGTGATAAGAGACCTTGAGACCCAGGTGGACAGTAGTCTCTCCTTTGATAGTCACATCACCACAGTACTCAGGAAGTCCTTCTACATGGCACACCTCATCATAAAAGGGTTTTCATCCAGGAAAAAAGAGGTCATTGTTCCTCTCTACTCGACACTCATTAGACCTATTATAGAGTACAACATCCCTTTTGGAATGTACCTCACAAGACATCTGCAGCAGCTGGAAAAGCCACAGAAGTACCTCACAAAGAGGATTACTGGCCTCAAAAAATGCCCTACACTGACTGTCTCAAAAAACTCCAGCTTTACTCCATAGCATATCGCCTACTCCGAGGTGATCTCTGCCTAACATATAAAGCTATGTCAATCCCACAGCTGTTGGACATGCTACACCTAAAGAAATCCCAATCCCTCCGAGCTACATGCTCTAGGGACCTAAACCTTGTCACCACAATAAACAGGACATGCTGGAGGGATAGACTCCTGTCCCAGAGACTTCCCATACTCTGGAACAGGCTACCCATCTATGTCAAGCAAAGTTCTTCATTAGCACTCTTCAAGAAAAATCTTGTTGAGTGGATGGGAAATAGGAAATACACCCCGGGGATCACTTCTGTGTCTCTGCTTGACAGTGGCACAGGAAAATAACTTTCTTGAGTGGCGTAATCCAGAGAACCTTGTTGGCTAGGCTTACGTAGGCCCTTGGGCTGATAGCCTAGTACCTATCTATGAACTTATAAACCTAAGTGTCATCTCCATTTGCATTGCTAATGGTAGGTACCACTGTACTAATCTCAGATACAGGGATATCTGACACAGGTTTGTCAGATAGGGTAGAATTTATGGAGGCAACTGTGGGAGGCTTGAACCCAGCATTATTTGGTGCTTCAGATGGTGGTGGTGGTGGTGTCGGCACTGTGGCTGCCACCTGTGGGAGGTCTGACGTGCCTTGCCAGTGAGCTAGTTGCAGGAAGCTGTAATGCTGCATAAAATAGTAAAACAGAGGTTAAAAAAAGATCAACAATCTATGTATGAGAAAGGATTGTGACAAAGAGGGTAGGGGAAGACAAATACAAACATAAGGAATACTGCATTCCAACTATTGTTGGCAAGGATGCAGCTAAACAGAATGCACATTGCAAATCTTTTAATAATTATGGATGTCAAAAGACTTTGCATACATGTACACACACACACACACACACACACACACACACATATATATATATATATATATATATATATATATATATATATATATATATATATAGGGTCCATATTGAATCAGCAAATGCTTAAAAAAGTGAATGCTGCTTCATCGACCCTATTTAACTGAAAGCTGACAATCCCGAACACCCGGAACAGCAATTTTTTTCCCAGGGGAAAAAAAATCTCTGGGCCGGTTTTGGGAGTTTGCCATTTCCTCCATTGTGGTGCAATCTTGGAGTTGGTATATTTAAGTAGGGGAGTGTTTTAAGTTTTGTTTTTTTTTTTTTTTTGTGGAACAGCGATTTTCTTTCCCTGGGAAGCAAATCAATGTTCTGAGTGTTTGGGATTGTCAGCGTTTGGTTAAATAGAGTCGATGAATCAGCGTTCACTTTTTGGGCACTTATTTAAGCATTCACTGATTCAATTTAGACTATATATATATATATATATATATATATATATATATATATATATATATAAATTCTATTCATTTGAAACCTCAAAATATTGTCATGTAAATTTGCCTTTTCCATACTCTTATCTGATGCTGGAGTTAGTATATATAAGTTGCAGGGACAGCCTGGGTACAGGGTTAAAAATGTTCAATACTTTTGAGTTTTTGTTATTTTTAGTTTTTGATAATATGTTTAAAAATCTATCTATGTATAATGCCTAAAACAAAGGTCAGACTGGCATGCTGTATTACAGATATAAAATTAACATCTGGGGCTATTTAGCAAGACCAATGTGTGCTTTTGGTCAGAGATGCATTTTGATATCTGAGAATACTGTATATAATAAGCATACTGCTCTGCTAAACATATTTCAATCACAGGTGACAAACAAAGGACAGTCAATCCTATTTTAAGTTGTGAAATGTTTAGCAAACTAATAATTATGATCTAAAATATATGAACTGAGTATAGCTGCAGTAATACTACTGCTCTGAAAAATATATATGAAATGTTTTTCATGATCACAACAGTGTGTGGGTTGGAAGTGAACTTGATGATATCCTCATCAAATGGAAAATTCAGACATTTAACATGGAGATGCACTTGTCCACCTATACAGGAAGAGACATGATGAAGCATTTCTAACATTGCATAGTATAACCAAAACCTTTGACCTATGCCAGTACTGAGAGATGCGGCATTTGTGTATAAAAGTTAAACATTATTTTGTAATGTCTACTACTGTCACTAGTAAAAGTCAGCCATCTTTATGACAGCATGTATATTCACCCTAGCACTCACTTATGTGGTCCACACTTCTGCTTATTCCTTTCAATCTCTTCAGGGGTTGGAGACATAAAAAGGGCATGATGTAAAATTTCTGGATGGTGTGCAGTGGTAGGGAGTTTAAGTAGTTTACTACATTATACTTGGGGGAGATTGTGACTGAATGTTAACTTCTTCCTTTCTTTGTTGAAGGAAATCAGGACTGTGTAGCCTCGTTCCACTGTAATAGTGACAACATTGTTCTCCAGTAGTCTATGGCACTGGTGACAGACTTGTCCAAACTATTCTAAGCTTCAGCCTTATACTGTGAACTAGTTGTACTCCTTTTGGCTAATATTCAGAAAAAATCTTGGATGACTCCTCACACTTCTGTGCTCTAAAAGATGCACTAACTCTCTCCTTCTCCAGCCATCATGTCTCACCTTGATGAATCTCAGGGAAAAACAGTAGATGACTGGTACCAAAACATTCCCTATTTGTTTTATTTATTTACATTTAATTGCCAGGAAGGTTTGACTTTGTAGCAGCCAATTTACAGTGGTGGCCTGGGGAGAAAAACTGCAAATGCATGCCATCTACAAGAATTGATATCAACAAACACCTCATTTGCATGGCAGATGGCAAACACAGAAAATACATGTACTGTATTTTTGTATTTTCAATGGCACTTCATGTTGTAAAACATGGCAGTCCTCCATCACTGTGTACACAGCTGACTGTGAATGCTCTACACCGACTCTATCTAAACATGTTTAAATATATGTTGGCAATTGCCACACTCCTAAAATACTGGCTAAGCACACTTATGTCGAGGTACCTGCATGTGCTCAGGCATTTGTATGGCATTATGTAGAAATCTCCTCGATGCTTACCAGGTTTGCTTATTGCACAAATTGAATGATTCAGAAACAATAATGAGACAAGCCCAAATTAACATATTACTATGCCCAGATAGGGGAGTCTACATGATGCCAGTCACAGAGCCTCACCACACTACGGAAAAACCTTTGAGCATAGATTTCTAATCTGGGTGGTAATTCATCCAGTGTACTTCCTGAAAGAGCAAGCTCCCTTCCTCAGCTTTTGTACTCTCTTAGTCAGTTTGCCTCTGGGTACACACAGCTTGGTAACAGTTTTACACACACACTCTTACAGAATTTCTGCATACACATATGTCTTTCTTTCTCTTTCTTTTATATATATATATATATATATATATATATATATATATATATATATATATATATATATACATACACACACACACACACACAAGGATCTACTTTAAAACAGTGTATTATCATAACATCAACCTGCAGAACATTAAGATGAAATCTACAAAACTTTACATTAACAAACCTTCACATCATCATAGGTTTTCACCACGTAAGTAAACACTTGGCGAACAGCAAATAAAATAACATACCGAAGCAAATAAAACCTACCTCAGCCCCCCAACTAAATATACTGACTCCAAAATTGCACTAGAGTGCACAAAATGGCAAAGTTCACCATGTTGTTCAACTACCTCCTTTCACGGTGAAAACCTTTTTCATCTTGATGTTCTTCTACAAGTTGACATTATGGTAATTTGGTATTTTAAAGCAGAACCATATATATATATATATATATATATATATATATATATATATAGATATAGATATATATATATATATATATATATATATATATATATATATATATATATATATATATATGCCCAACAAATCTCCAGCATTCTATAACAAAGTAAAAATAAAAATAAACAGCCGCTGTAAAGAGAAGTTTTATTTAAGCTCAGCCTGTATCCAGTAACACAGACCGGTGACCGGTTTCACCTAAAGCATCATCAGTGTGTAGTTTGAAAGACAGAAACCCGGATTTAAATACAAAAGCAAACAACAACAAGCAGCAGATATTTAAAGGTGCAGACACTTAATGTTGAACACAATTCCCCCAATTTTTGCAATACCTACATAAATAAACATGTAGATGTTGTATAACTAAATATATACATGCTTCCCCAAACCTGATCCAAATTATTCAAATTAAACTTAAAACACAATACCATGAAAAACCGAACGTATACTAAACCAACAAGACCTGTATACATTGGAATACACAAAGCTGTATACAAAATATGAGCACCTATTCCTATATAACAAATAAATTCCCAACAAGTATATAGGAAAATATGCATGAGTAAATACACATATAAATAAATACATGTATATACTATCATGTATAAAAATATAAATACAAAAATACACTAACACCCTATTTTGAATGCTTATGTAATAAAATAAAATCTATAATATAATGATAAAAAAGGCATATATAAATACTCTAAATATTATAATAAGTGTTACTACAGCATTGCATATTTTGTTTTATTAATACTGTGTTGAGTCTGTTCTGGACTACCCACACTCTCCATTATATCACTTTACTGTAGAAACCTGTTTAACAATTATAACAAATAAGATATGTGTCTGTTAACATGTTTAGTATTCTATTATAAATGTAACAACTACAACTTTAACTGAAAATATATATGAAAATATATATAAAAAAATCCAAACACCTGACCTATAAACCTAAAGTCTAACCCCTTTTATTGCTTATCTTATTTCTACCACTGGTCATTTAGACCTGGTTTAAAAAGGGCCCCTAAGTTAACAATCCAACGACATCTACATGTTTATTTATGTAGGTATTGCAAAAATTGGGGGAATTGTGTTCAATATTAAGTGTCTGCACCTTTAAATATCTGCTGCTTCCTTTCAAACTACACACTAATGATGCTTTAGGTGAAACCGGTCACCGGTCTGTGTTACTTGATGCAGGCTGAGCTTGAATAAAACTTCTCTTTACAGCAGCTGTTTATTTTTATTTTTACTTTGTTATAGAGTGCTGGAGATTTGTTGGGCATTTGTGTTTTATACTTCATGCACCTATTCAGTATGTTTGCGTGCACCGTTTTCTTTTGGGATTTATGTATTCTCTGAGTGCTGGTACATACTAAAGATAGCCCTATCAGAAGGATGGGCTTGGAGAAACAACGGAGGTGATATTTAAATCTATAAGCGATTAAAAACAGCTCGAGTTTGGATCGAAGTGGGAAACCACAGGTTTCTGCATCAATATGGTGGCAGGCAAGGATTTCATGGCTTTTTTGGATAAACTAGCAGCGGACAAGGATGATTGCACTTTTTTTTACTGCAACTACTAAGGTGCGAGGCATGGTTAATGTCAGAAAAATATGTATTAGTGTATGTATTAGTAATATGCTTAGTGCATTTAAGGCTTGAAAAGGGTTAACACATTTATTCTATTTCACACTGCATAAAATCTGTACAAATTGCAGAAAATTTCTAACCTTGTATTGTCATGAAATATGCGCATCTACAATCTTTGCTTATGCTTTGGCAATTTACAGGGAAGCAGATAATTTCTGCTTGTGTCAGGAAAATAATGAATAGCTGTATGAGACCTAGACAAGGAGTTCCGCTTGTGCTGTGAGAAAATACACAGCTGCAGGAGCTATAGATAATCAGAACAAAGACTGCTTGAAAATATGAACTGCAATCAGCACTTGCTTATGTCTAAGCTAGAAAAGTACCTTGAAATGTAACACATGTATTAGAACTACACAATAGAAGCTTGTAACAGGCTAGAGCCCACCAAGGCCATGTTGTTTTTCTCAAAATGTTTTTCATAAATCCAGTCATATCAGCAGAAAATCTGAGTAACATCTGCTGTAGAACAATATTGAAAGTTGTGTTTGATTACGTCAACCACAGAAGGCAATGTCTTGTAAAACAGTATAAGAATAGCATACTTCCTGTTAGTAGTTAGGCAAAATCCTGTATTTGCATGTTTTTTTCTCCTTGCAGCAAGTTATTAAATGTGCCTTATCTGAACCTTACGTGTATTGGTCTTTGAAGTTTTTTCCTTTGACAAATTGGTCCTTCGGACCGGAGACCCTCACTTCGCCTCAGATCAGACAGGCCAGGTGGCTTGAAACCGTACGGGGAAGAAACCACATCGGTTCTTCTTATTTTGAAAAGCCCTCCAACTGAATTGCCGTACAAAAGAGGCCAGCCACTTTCTGATATGCGACTGAAGGACGGGTTTTTCACGAACCAGGTGATCAATCACGAAGGCTCAGGTAAGGTGAATCTACTTTTTTTCTGTTTTAGATCAGGGACTAGATTTGTATTGTTTTTGTCAGGTCTGTATTTTTACAAGTCAGGGACAGAAAAGATTACTGTCTTGTCATAGATCAGGGAAACAGAGTAGGTAGGCAGTCATTCTGAAGAGACTATAACAAAATCCGTGGTACCATGTTAAAAATAAGGAGTTACGTAACGATTTAAAAGAGTAGAATAAAATGGGTAATAATTGCACAAAAAGACCCCAAAATCCGCCGTTAACCAAAGATGCAAAATACATGCAGCCACAGAGTGCTGATAATATTAAATACTACTCAAAGTGGGTTAATAAGTATGAATTCGATGGTAAATTAGAAAAATCCTCGCTTATCAAACTTGTCAAACAGCTTAAAACCGATTCTAAAGGTTGGGTAAAAAAGCAGTGCCAATTAGGAATTCCTCAGGCACACAGGTGGATTGAGGAGGTAAACCATAGGAAACAAAAGAATAATAAATCAAAAGCAATGTTTTTAGATAAGGAGGACAATAACTTAGTAATAGCATCGGCCCCTCCACCTCCTTTACCAGAATATGAAGCACGTGAACGGGTTAGTCCACCCCCATGATATCCTGCTGTCACTGAAAATAGAGACATTATGAAAGCAAAACCATTTATTAGAGATCCCATCGAGACCAGGTCTCAAACACAGGCAGGTAACTCAAAGGGGACATTGAATTATATCAAATGGGTAGGAATTCACGATCTATGAGTGAAGAAGAAATATGCCCACTTATAGAAGTACCTAATCCTCAGGCAGGGCAAGAAGGTCAGGACCCAACTATTCTAGTGTATAGACCCTGGACTCTGGAAGATATCCCGAAAGCCACTGAGGGAATTCCCCATCCAAAATTTAATTTCAGAAAGTTCTTAGAAGATTTACAAGGAATGAGGCTAAGTTATAATTTAAACGGAGAAGAGGTAGAAAAAGTAGTCAGACAAATTGTGGGACCAGACAGACACATGATTAGTGGCAACTGGAATCCCCGTGACGCTGCGCTCAGACCCCTCCTACATAGTAGCGCAGAGTTAGACAACAGAGTGAAAGGTCTTACAGACCGAATCCCTGAGAAATGGAAGCCTAGGGCAGACTGGACTTGCATTAATCAATGCATCCAACAAGAAGGTGAAACTATTGACAGATATTATGCCAGACTGTTAGAATGTTTTAATAACAATTGTGGAATGCAGGTTCCTGAAGATCAGACACAAGATTCCCCATATGAGCAGCAGTTAAAGAATGCATTTTTAAAAGGCAGCATTGCACCCATAAGCAGTTTTATTACAAAGCTCATGGTAGATCATCGTACAAGTAGGTTACAGTCATTACTTGAATATGCTAGGCATGCCGAAAGGCATTTTAATAGCAAAAAGAAAAAGAAAGCCTAAGTATTCTCTGTAGAAGATGGAGCAGACGTGTATGTAGTACAGGCTGGGAAAAAGGACAAGAGAAATGCCCAGGGAAACTAACAATCTGATCAGCGATCAGAGGACTTTGAAGGGCGAAAGAAAAGGGGTGAATGTTTTAAATGCGGTAAAAAGGGACACTTGACAAGGGATTGCAAGAAAAACAAGAAGGCAACCACGGAAGACACGGAGGGTGAGGACTGACTATATGATAGTCAAGAATCACTAGAAGGGGATAGCGGAGAAAGGACAAATGAGAATGTGATAGAAGGAATACAGGATGTGACAGAAGAAATAGAGGAAGTGCAGGAAGTTACGGATAGTGAAGAAAATGAAATATTGGATTTAGCTTTATTGAGCTTAGAGCTCTATTTAGCAGACACAAAGCCAGAAGTTACACTCTTGGTGGAAGGGAGGGGAAGTCAAATTCTTGTGTGACTCAGTGGCATCACGGACCTTGATACATCCCTCCAAACTGCCAGAGAATTCAGAGTCACCTGATTACATACTAGTGAAAGCAGCTAATGGACAGCTGTATCGGGAGCCCCTCTCCCCTAATATTGCAATAACTGATCCTGTTTCAGGATTGACCCAGAAAAGTAAAATTGTTGTGTCCACAAAATGCCCAGTAAACCTCTTGGGCAGAGACCTTATGCAGCTATTTGGTATAGCAGTAGTTCCGACATTGCAGGTTATGGAGGCACAGTGACAAATTGATACCTTTGCAGTGCAATCGGAGGGTGAAATGTTCTATTGGTACAGCCAGGACTTGGTTACGACTGGTCCAGGGGCAGTGACCGAAGAGATGATGAATGTAGCCATCAGCAAGTTCCCCTCCCTTGACACTGATAAACAACATTTGTTGCACTGTATTCTGTATTATTGTAACACACCAGGACCTGATATGGAATATGAGCAAGAATTGTTTAGAAATCGTGCAAACAGATTGATATTACGAAATCTGTACTGGGACATGGAAGGGAACAGTGTAGCCAGCTGTTCATTGCCCCAGGAGTTCTTTGCACTCTATAAATCTAATCGATTACCACATGTTAGCTTAACTAAGGACAAGAATGTAAAATGGGTAGACTTAGGAGAAAAAGTCACGAGATGGGAAAAGCAGACAGAGTTAGAACTGTCAGAACAGGGAACACAAATGCAGAAGTTGAATTGAATAACTCAGACCCACCCAGCCGTGCACTTGCAGTCTATCAAGGACAGCTGATTAGCACTCCTATTAAAGGAGGAAGAGAATGCCTTACAGAATATACCAGAAACTCTTTGGTCAACAGGAAAGTCAGATGTAGGACTTATTCGTACAGCGGGACCAGTTACTATCACGCCAAAGTCAGCATTTAGACCACAGAAAAGGCAGTATCCCTTAAGAAAAGATGCAGAGGTCAGAATCAAACCTATTGTAGCAGCTTTACTTAATGAAGAGGTGCTGGTGGAATCTCCTGATTCACCATGCAACACGCCCTTGTTTCCTGTTAAGAAAGCGAATGGAGAATGGCGAATGGTCCAAGATTTACAAGCTGTAAATGACGCAGTAATACCAAGGTCACCTACAGTGCCAGACCCACACACCCTGTTAAATGATTTAAAACCTCAACAGAAATATTTTTCTGTGGTAGATATCAGCAATGCGTTCTTTTCGATACTGATACACCATGAAAGCCAATATTGGTTTGCATTCACATTTCAGGGAAAAGGTATACATATATGCGACTACCACAGGGATATTGTGAAAGTCCAATGATAGTCTCACAAGAAATGGCAAGCAATTTGGTGGGATTTACCCCACCAAGAGACAGTCAGATTTTACTTTATGTTGATGATATCCTGCTGGCGGCCCCCACCAAGCAAGATTGCAAAGAAGATACCATAGCGCTATTGCAATTTTTAGCCACTGAAGGACATAAAGTAAACAAAAATAAACTGCAGCTTTGGAAAAAACAAGTTAAATACCTAGGATATGTAATATCCAAAGACTTACACCCTCTAAAGTCACCTCCCTCTCTCCAAAAACTAAAATGGCTAGAACTACCCAATCTTCTCACAACTTTCCTCTTGCTACAACAAAATTGCCTTTAAAATGCACCTACCTGATAGAGTACTAAGGTCTAATAACCAAAATCTATTAGAAGTGTACAAACCAACTCGTCCCCCAGGCAAAAATTTTCTATCCTATGGTCTGGCTCGCCTCTGGAACTCCCTGCCACCATCCATTCGTATCAGCTCTAACCATTTTATTTTTAAAAAATCTCTTCATTCTCATCTATTATCCCTCTGGGAATGCTCTTGCTCCCATCCCACATAACTAGCACTGGCATTTCCCATCTTCCTTACTTCCCCTGATTACACCAGCAATTTTCTGTTTCATTACTCCTAACTCATACATTCTTATTATTATATCTGCATGAATATTATTATGATATTTGCATGAATATATGACGCTGCTCATTTAAGTGTTTGAATCCTAGGACAAAATGACTTCTAAATATTTACTTTACACTATTCCTTTTTTAAGTTTGTATCATCTGTTAGTTTCAATCATTACTTTGTATTAGTTACAACGTTTGTGTACTATTTGTTATTGTTTGCTTGAATTGTTTTTTTTTTTTTTAAATTGTATAATTATCATTCATATTTTTACATTTGCATAATTATCATTCATAACCTACTGTAACCTTGATTGTTTGGAGCTTTTCTCCCCAGGACTCCATTGAAAACGGGTTCATTTTGGCCCAATGGACTATCCTGGTAAACCAACTGCAAATAAATAAAATAAATAAATAAATAGCGATTTTGCAAGCACCAAAACCCACTACTAAGAAGGAAATTATGTCCTTCCTGGGTACGACTAACTTTTGCCGGAGCTAGATTCCAAACTATGCCTTGGAATCTGCACCGCTGACTAACTTGATATGTAAAAAGCCTATGGCAGCACAGGATTTGTTACAATGGACACCAGAAGCAGAATCTGTTTTCTGCAAACTAAAACAGTTAATAGCGTCTTCATTAGTTTTAGGATTACCAAATTATCATAAACGTTTTTTCCAAACTGTAGATTGTAAGCAAGGATATATGATGTCAGTGTTAACACAGCAGCATGGGGACAAGCAATGCCCTATTGCTTATTATTCATCACAACTAGACCCAGTGGCATGGTCTTTACCCACTGTGTACAAGCAGTAGTTGCAGCTGTAATGGCAGTACAGGCTTCGGTCTCAGTAGTTTTATTCCACCCTCTCACTTTGAGAGTGCCTCATGCAGTCGCGATTATTTTACTGCAAGAGAAGGTAGCATATCTTTCCTCTGCTAGGCATCTTTCCTGTATGACTATATTGTTGAGCCAACCTCATGTGACAATTGAACAATGCATGACTTTGAACCCTTCTACCTTGCTCCCAACCCCTGCAGATGCCACACCACACAGCTGCCTGCAGGTGATTGAGCAAAAGACACTGCCTAGAAAAGATCTCACGGATGTTCCCTTGGATCATGCTGAGGTGACATACTACGTGGATGGCTCATGCAAAAGGGGTCCTGCAGGACAGAACCTAGTAGGATATGCAGTAGTTTCTGATACTGAGATTATAGGAGTGAAACCTTTACCACACAATTTATCTGCACAGGCAGCAGAATTGATTGCCTTGACATGGGCATGTATCTTAGCAAAGGGTAAATGTGTGAACATTTTTACTGACAGCCAGTACGCTTTTTCTACTGTACATGTTTTTGCACAACAGTGGAAAAATCGAGGAATGATAACATCTACTGGCAAACCAATCAATCATGCACAGTTTATTTTAGATCTTTTAGAATCTATTTAGTTACCTCAGAAAGTAGCTATTTGTAAATGCACAGCTCATACCAAGCAACAGGACAGGATTTCAAAAGGTAATGCAAGAGCTGATACAGCTGCAAAACAGGCAGCTTCAGAAGTATTTCTTTTGAATGAGGAATTACAACCCTCTGAGATTTTAGACTTAGAAATGTTAAAAACAATGCAGACACTTACTACGCAGGCTGAGAAACAAAGATGGGTAAGATGAGGAGCAATTCTCGAAAAGGGGCTGTACATCTGTAAAGAAGGGAAACTGATATTGCCATCTAATTTGTTTAGATATGCAGCTTTTTTGAGCCATGGGCAATGCCATGTCTCAACAGGGGGGATGGTACAGCTGGTGAACCGAGTGTTCACGACATATGGATTCTTAAACTACTCTAAAAAATTTTGTTTAATGTGCCACGTTTGTAACAAACATCATGCACAAGGGGAATTAAAGCTCAAGCAAGGGAGTTTCCCTACACCACCGTATCCATTTCATACTATCTGTATGGATTTCATAGAATTGAACAAATGTGAAAATAAGAAGTATTGTCTTGTCATTATAGATATGTTTTCCAGATGGGTGGAAGCCTTTCCGACTAAAAATCCAGATGCGGCTACCGTAGCGAAAATCCTCGTTAAAGAAATCATCCCTAGATTCGGCATTCCGGAAAGGATCTACAGTGACAATGGTACACACTTTGTAAACCAAACCATACAACAGCTAAGTAAACATTTTGGTATTTCTTTAAAGAATCATTGTGCATATCATCCGCAATCTGCAGGGTTAGTTGAAAGGCATAATGGGATTTTAAAGAGTAAGCTAAGAAAGTTAATAGCGGAAACAGAGAGAAATTGGGTGTACTATCTGCCCCCGGCACTGTTGAGCATGTGAGCTGTTCTGAATGCAAAAGGATTGACTCCTTTTGAGAAACTATTTGGAAGGGCTTATTATATACCTCAGTGGAAACTTCTCATGCCCGCAGACCAGGAAGCCGACTGTACACTAGCAGAGTATATGAGAAATGTGTTGAATTCTAAACGTCTGTTGCAGTCAAATTCTGTTTCAGATAAAGAACAAACCAAACCATCAGAAGTGGCAGTGGATCCAGGAACCTGGATCTGGGTGAAAACAATAAAAAAGAAGAATTGGACGTCACCAAAGTGGGAAGGTCCATATCAAGTGCTTCTGTCGACACCCACTGCAGTCAAGATCACAGAGCGTGCCTCGTGTATCCACCTGATGCACTGCAAACTAGTTAAGAACTTTGAACTGGACAAAAATCTTGTCACATGTCAAGAGCAAAAATGATAGAATCCAGAAAAAACAGGAATGCAGAACAACCATTTCCACAGAAGTATTGCATAATCATCCTGTTAACTGTACTAGTGACAATAATCTTTTTCTTGTGGCCATTCCTTTTTCCAGCCACACAAACTGAACTGAATAAACGTGAAACGTTACTCATAGACTGGCACCCAAACTTCAACACTTACCAGGCAATTAAATATGTGTATGCTGAGACTTTCAATGTTTCGAATTGCTGGATTTGCACAGCTTTACCAACAGCATACAGGGGGGTTATTAATGACTGTAGTCCCCCTAGGGGTCAACGAGACCTGGGAAAACTTGATTTATGATACCTCAACTGTTACATCACAAGATAAAATAGCATTGCACTTGTCTATTCCACAAAAGGGAACTGCGTGTTTTTATAAAAATGATACTGTTCAGGTGGGTTGGAGCAATTGCAATGTGACTGTTCCTTATAAATGTTACACTAAAGCTAGCAATGCAGGTTCTTATTGTAATACAAACTATGATTCATTTCTTGAATTGATGCAAAAAACAATTGATGAAGTAAAACATAATTCTGTTCTTGAACTGAAACTCTGTTTTATTCCACTGCAGTTAAAAAGTAAGCGCTTTCATGTTGCTAGAATGCTTCTTCAGACTTCATTGACTGCTTTAACAGAAACTAAATGCTTTATACCATTTCATGAACACACCTATATATATCCATATGCACACACATCTACACATGCATTCACACACGTGTATATATATATATATATATATATATGTATATATATATATATATCTATATATATATATATATTTTTTATATTTTTTGTATATGTTTTTATGTGGGTTCAGTGTATGTGTGTGCATATGGATATATACATATATATATATTTATATATATTTTTTACAGTTTTTATATTTATGTATAGATATTTTATTATATACATGCATTAGTCCTGCTTTAATCAAGTCTATGTCTTTAAATCTATAATTAGTTAATTGATAAGTGTGTTCATGAAATGGTATAAAGCATTTAGTTTTTGTTAAAGCAGTCATTGAAGTCTGAAGAAGCATTCTAGCAATGTGAAAGTGCTTACTTTTTAACTGCAGTGGAATAAAACAGAGTTTCAGTTCAAAGCTGTCGTGGTGTAGCCTCTTCTGTTGTTAAACATTGGATTTTTGTGTTCTTAAGAGGCTCCTTATCCAGTGCTGCTTTGGTTTTATTTTTCATAATTCTGTTCTTTATAAACAACTGTCTATAATTGATAGAAAAATGTTTCATGCAGGACAAGTGTATATTCATAGTAATGTTACTACTAAAGTAGAGGATTGTTATTTTGTATGTGGCAAAAAGGCATACAAGTGGTTACCTGAGAATTGGTCCAGCAGTTGTTTTTTAGGCTACCTGGTTCCGGCCATACGACACACTGCAGTTTTGCCTCGAGGAAAAATTCGGAACGTCCAAGAGGTCGACAAGAAACCTGTCATGAAACCTGTAAATCCAGTGGGGCAAATCGATGCATGCTGGAAAAAACATCATTCTATAAGCGATGGACTGACACACATGGACTTGATACTGTTATATCGTGGGCAGGCATATTACCAGCATATGGAGCAACAAAATCGATCTGGGAGCTGAGAAAACTGTCTAAACTTCTCGAAGTAATGAGTAATGCAACTTTTTCCACTCTCGAATTGGTGACTGATGAACTGAATGCCATGAGAACTGTAGTGTTTCAAAACCGTATGGCTCTTGACTTCACCCTAGCGGCGAGAGGTGGTACTTGCGCTTTGATCCAGGAAGAGTGCTGTTCGTATGTTCCAGACCATAAACACGAGATAGACAATCACCTTGAGATAATTCAGCAAGTGTCAGACATGACCAAACCAGGACCAAACCCACTGATGGACTTTTTCCAGAAATGGGTTGGGAGGTGGGGTACTATCCTAATGACCATTCTGATTGCTATTTGTGTAGGAATGATCCTACTGGGAGTATGTGTTTGCTGTGGCATCTCCTGCATGAAAAGACTGATTAAAGACTTTATAGACATGTCAGTTTCTGAAACCTTATATCAAAGTACTGTGTTTGAAGGTCTGTTAAAAGATTGAAAATGCTTTCATAAGTTTAAATTGAATGACTCTCTTAACTGCAAATCCTAAGTGGGAAGAGGTTAGGAGAAGAAAAAACTGTTTATGCTGATTTTGAAAGTAGAATAAAAGTATTAAAAGGGGGGAAATGTCAGAAAAATATGTATTAGTGTATGTATTAGTAATATGCTTAGTGCATTTAAGGCTTGAAAAGGGTTAACACATTTATTCTATTTCACACTGCATAAAATCTGTACGAATTGCAGAAGCTTTCTAACCTTGTATTGTCATGAAACATGCACAGGTACAATCTTTGCTTATGCTTTGGCAATTTACAGGGAAGCAGATAATTTCTGCTTGTGTCAGGAAAATAATGAATAGATGTATGAGACCTAGACAAGGAGTTCCACTTGTGCTGTGAGAAAATACACAGCTGCAGGAGCTATAGATAATCAGAACAAAGACTGCTTGAAAATATGAGCTGCAATCAGCACTTGCTTATGTCTAAGCTAGAAAAGTACCTTGAAATGTAACACATGTATTAGAACTACACAATAGAAGCTTGTAACGGGCTAGAGCCCACCAAGGCCAGGTTGTTTTTCTCAAAATGTTTTTCATAAATCCAGTCATGTCAGCAGAAAATCTGAGTAACATCTGCTGTAGAACAATACTGAAAGTTGTGTTTGATTATGTCAACCACAGAAGGCAATGTCTTGTAGAACAGTATAATAATAGCATACTTCCTGTTAGTAGTTAGGCAAAATCCTGTATTTGCATGTTTTTGTCTCCTTGCAGCAAGTTATTAAATGTGCCTTATCTGAACCTTACGTGTATTGGTCTTTGAAGTTTTTTTCCTTTGACAGTTAATATGAACAATGAGGCAGGTCAGTCGGACTTGCAAGATGTGTTTAGACAGTTGACTGAATCCTCCAAAAAGGTATGTTCTTATGTGTGGCATTGCAAGCTTCTCAAAGCTTATTTGTCAGCTAAAATTGCTCCTAGAGGGCTAAGAGTTTATGTTGAACCAGGACTTGGTAGTGAAGACGGAGAATTTATGCAGAAATGGAGGGCCGTAAAACAAATGGCTTCCAATATGTTTTTACAGCTGCTAGTTGAATATTATGAAAAGCAATTGCTGGATCTTTTGTTAAAACTTGAAGCTTGCTATGAATGTACCAAGGAACATATTAATGCTCCTAAATATCAAGATTTGTATACACAATTTGTTACTGATACTGACAAGTATGATAAAGATTTATGTAAAAGAAAAATGAATAAATACCAGAGGGATGTCAATGACTTTAAATCGGCAATGGTTTACTCTTGGAAGAAACAGAAACGTGGGGTGAGATTTCTGGAAGATAAAAATATTGCCAGGCCTAAACGTAAAAGGGCCAAATCTATTCTCAGGAGAAATTATACTTCATCCAGTGCATCAGAGTTTTCTTCCAGTATTTCCAACACTGATAAGGAACCTGAAGCAGGGGAGATGCATATTATTACTTCACCAGCCTCCAAACGACATAAAATCCCTTTAGGAGGGCAGGCCGCAAACATCGTAGAAAAGTCCATACAGAAGATATTTCAGGACAGTCAGCATCACTAATGGACACTATCCCAAATTCTGTACCTAACAATGATGTTGATGATGTTAATGATGTTAACAACTTAGTCATTAACTTAACAAAATGCAATTTTTCATCTAGTGAACTCAGTGTGTTAAATAAAGGTCTGTGATTTGTGCCATCCTTTTTTGTGTCTCACTATGATATAATAAATTATGTAAAAACCTTCTGCAGAAATTTAAACTTAAAATATTTTTTTGCACATAAGGAAGGGGCTTTGAAACGTACTGGCCCAGAGGTTTTTCATTTCAAAAAATCTGAATTTGTGCCTCCTTATCACAGCACCATAAAAACTTTTGAGCAGTTGGTTCTAAAGGATTTACATGTTAACCAAACAAGTATTTTTCGATCTGGTATTAACAATTTGACCCTATCTGAGAAAGAGGCTGTTAAATCTCTGGCAAATAATGAACACATAGTGATAGTGGGAGCAGACAAGGGTGGAGCAGTTGTTATATGGGACAAGGAACATTATTTACAAGAGGCTCAGCGACAGTTATCTGATACAGTTTTTTATTCAACAATGTCTATTAACCCTACACTAGAATATAAACTGGAAATTGACAAATTTCTTGAAGAGGCTAAAGATCAAGGGTTAATTACAGCCTCTTTGTTGTCAAAGTTGAAGGTTGAGGCACCATTACCTCAATACTTCTATTTGGTCCCTAAGATTCACAAAATGCTTCATAATCCACCTGGACACCCTACTGTGGCAGGTAGGTGCTCATTAATTCAACCTTTGTCTGAATATTTAGAATACAAGCTAAAACAGCTACTTCCACTGGTGACAGCTAGGATTAGGGATACAAAACAGTTTTTGTCCCTGATGGATAATTTGCAAATTTTGACTACAGCTTATTTGGGGACTTTAGATGTTCAATCGCTATATACCAGTATCCCACATGAGGGGGGAATCAGGGCCATACAATATTGAATGACACAATCCAGTTTAATTAGTGAGCAAGAAAGTGTATTTTTGATACAACTGCTGAAACTGGTGTTAGAGCATAATGTTTTCTTGTTCCAAAACCAATGGTATCTACAGGTAAAGGGAACAGCAATGGGGGCTACATTTGCCCCAATTTATGCAGACCTGTTTATGGGACACCTTGAAGTTCAGTACATCTACACTGCTCCACCATGTTTCAAAAGCAAACT
This sequence comes from Protopterus annectens, assembly GCF_019279795.1. Classification (NCBI taxonomy): domain Eukaryota; kingdom Metazoa; phylum Chordata; order Ceratodontiformes; family Protopteridae; genus Protopterus; species Protopterus annectens. The sequence continues at coordinate 1,957,185,979 of NC_056737.1, forward strand.
CATTATGTGGCGAAGATACCTGGATGATTGTTGGGTTGTATGGGGAGGGTAACCAAACTGTTTGGCATTCTTTTGTAGAATACCTCAACCATAATGAATATGGTATCAGATTTATTGGGGGTATTAACCCTAAGGAGGTTGATTTCTTGGATGTTAAGGTCAGAAAGACAGGAGATGGTACTTTGGCTACTGACCTCTATAGAAAACCATTCTCCAAGAATGCTTTTCTACATGCCAGCAGTTGTCACCCCTGCCATACATTCCAAAATATACCAGGGTCACAGTTTCAAAGGGTTAGGAAAATCTGCTCCCAGAAATCAGTATTTGAAGCACAGGCTTCAGATTTAAAAAAATAGATTTATCAACAGAGGTTATAACAAAACTAGGGTAGAAGCAGCCCATAGGCTATCCAAAAATGGGGATAGAACAGAGTTATTGTTGGATAGAGAGTGGAATGCCAGGTCACAAGAAGAAAAAGTGAGATTTATCACCACTTATGGCACTAATGCTTTCCATATAAAGGACATTCTTTCTAAACATTGGCATATTTTTCATTCAGATTCTTTTTTCACACAAATAGTTGAAGATCATTGTAGTTTTGGATACAGAAAGGGTAAATCATTGGGGCAACATTTTTCAGCTTTCAAGAAGGGCAGAAAAGTGAATTTCAAATCAACAGTAAGTACAGTAGATAGTACTTACTGTGGTTTTTGTAAATATTGTAAACTGATGGAGAAAACCAAGTCTTTTACATCAGTGAACACCAAGAGGGTATTTGACATCAAACATCTCATAAAGTGCACCAGTACGTGGGTCATTTATATGGCTGTATGTCAGTGCGGGGCATTTTATGTAGGTCAGACCTCTTGTACATTAAAACAAAGAATAGCCCTTCACATCAGTGATATAAAGTGTCAGCGAGCTCGAAGTGCTTTATACAAACATAAGATGGTTCATACTACAGCCCATTTTGTGTTTGTTGGCCTAGATATGGTAACTGGGTAAGATGATAATATTTTACTCCAGCATAAAATATTGACTGATAAGGAACGTCGTTGGATCGTTAACTTGTAGGCCCTTTTTAAACCAGGTCTTAATGACCAGTGGTAGAAATAAGATAAGCAATAAACGGGGTTAGACTTTAGGTTTATAGGTCAGGTGTTTGGATTTTTATATATATATTTTCATATATATTTTCAGTTAAAGTTGTAGTTGTTACATTTATAATAGAATACTAAACATGTTAACAGACATATATCTTATTTTTTTATAATTGTTAAACAGCTTTCTACAGTAAAGTGATATAACGGAGAGTGTGGGTTGTCCAGAACAGACTCAACACACTATTAATAAAAGAAAATATGCAATGCTGTAGTAACACTTACTATAATATTTAGAGTATTTATATATGCCTGTTTTATCATTATATTATAGATTTTATTTTATTACATAAGCATTCAAAATAGGGTGTTAGTGTATTTTTGTTTTTATATTTTTATACATGATAGTATATACATGTATTTATTTATATGTGTATTTACTCATGCATATTTTCCTATATACTTGTTGGGAATTTATTTGTTATAGAGGGATATGTGCTCATATTTTGTAAACAGCTTTGTGTATTCCAATGTATACAGGTCTTGTTGGTTTGGTATAAGTTTGGTTTTTCATGGTATTGTGTATTAAGTTTAATTTGAATAATTTGGATCAGGTTTGGGGAAG